>NC_073409.1:10487500-10760000 GCF_028641065.1 Leucoraja erinaceus
ATTTATTTAATCAAGCTTCACTTCTGGGATTTGCCTGTTGGTTGGTATAATATTCTTAAATGCCAGTATAACCAACGCTAACTATCAGATATTTTAAACAGAAGAACTAGGAGGTAAATTATACTTTTGCAAAATGACTGTGGCTAAACTGCATGTGTGCCAGGAAGGCATATACTGTGTATATGAATGATTCTCATAAACTTGAGACAGATATTATAAAAACACAAGTTTAGTAACATATCCTTGAAAAAATGAATTTGCAGATATTTGACCATGGATTTTACATGCATATATGGATCTTCTAATTGCTCTGATTTTGACACTTTTGTACATTTCTTATTGCATAGCAACGTAGTACCTGGGAATTCAATTTTGAGAATGCCTTCCTTCACCATCTACCCACATTCATCAACCATTCTGATCCTTGAATCTCTGCCTCTTCTTTTCCTCCTTTGTGATTTTTAAAAAAGATTATCTTTAGATTAAACCATTTGCCACCGCCCCCACATGTATTTTTTTACTTCAATTTTTGAGTTGACTTCCATGTTGTGACTTAAAATATTTTTGTCACTAAAAAATGGAACGTAAAAGCAAGGTAACATGATTACTGTTGATTTCAAACTAATTAACAGCAAAAATAAATCTGATACAAAAGTTTGTACTCAACATAATATAGTAGGCAATATTATGAATTTCATTTTATTGCTGTTGGGGCTTATATTTCTTATCTTTCAGATTGTTCTTTCATATCGAGAGTGAGTTGTTTCCACTCCAGTATAGTTGGTTCTGAGATTGCTGGTAGGTCAGTGTGGGAACTGCAGGCTCTTCCACACATAGGGTATGAGATAGCTGATGGAGCTGGTAGTAGGGAGCATCACTCCCCACTACCAGTGCTCCCAGTGCATGAAAGCTGAGATTCTAAATGCCATCTCCTGTGAGCAGTTGTGGGTCAATGATCCCCAGGATGGTCCAGCTCACAGCAGCAGGTGGATGGGCTGAAATCACTGCTGCCCAGCAATAGACAATAGACAATAGGTGCAGGAGTAGGCCATTCGGCCTTTCGAGCCAGCACCACCATTCAATGTGATCATGGCTGACCATCCACAATCAGTACCCCGTTCCTGCCTTCTCTCCATATCCCCTGACTCTGCTATCTTTAAGATCCCTATCAAACTCTCTCTTGAAAGTATCCGGAGAACCGGCCTCCACCACCCTCTGAGGCAGAGAATTTCACACTCATAGAAACATAAAAACATAGAAAATAGGTGCAGGAGTAGGCCATTCGGCAATCATTTTTTGTAAAGCACTCATTAATGAATTGTCATAATATCTGCAACTCTAGTGCAATAATTTAGCTTAGTTTAGAGTTTAGAGATACAGCATGGAAACAGGCCCTTCGGCCCGCGCCGACCAGCGACCCCCGCACATTAACACTATCCTACACCAACTAGGGACAATTTTTACATTTACCAAGCCAACTAACCTACAAATCTGTACATCTTTGGAATGTGAGGGGAAACCGTAGATCTCAGAAAAAACCCATGCAGGTCACAGGGAGAACGTACAAACTCTGTACAGATAGCACCCATAATCGGGAGGTGATAAAGTGATTCAAAATCGCAGACTGAAGTAACTTCCTACTCATTAGGACTTGGAATTCTGGTTGACCTCTGGTAGGGAGTAACATAATGTATACAGGAAAGTTGTTGTGACCTGGAACTCATTGCCTGTTCAGTAATGAAAACAGCGACCATTTGGAACTTTCAAAGTGCAATTGCTAGAAATTAATTTGTCTACAACTATCCCTATATGTTGGCTGAGCAAAATAGAAAATGTGATTACAATATTATATCTGGGCAGGAAAGGTGCAGTGTACCCCAAGTTGGGGTGGAAAACACGCTCCTTTAGTTTAGTTTAGAGATACACCGCGGAAACAGGCCCTTCAGCCCACCTAGTCCGTACCGACCAGCAATCCCTGTGCACTAGCTCTATCCTACACACTTATCGAAGCCACTTAACCTACACACCTGTATGTCTTTGGGGTGTGGGTGGAAACTGGAGCAACCGAGAGGAATGCATGGGGGCAAAGATCTGCATGCATGTTGTGTATGTCAGAGTTTGACAATCTGGGACGCATGGAGGAGGTGGCTCAGTACTGCTTTGATGTGCCTGCTGAGGTGGGAAAGAATATCTAGACCAGTGTCTTTTTAACAAATGGCAAACAAAGTGCCAAAGATTGGATGAGGCCAACGAGTCAATGACCTGACTCTTAAGCACCATAGACAGACAACTGGCAACAAATTCGAACATTTAGGAGGCATAGTTCATGCGAGTCTCAGCTTATCCTGACGACAAATGACCTGGTCAAGCACCTTCATAGTAACGCCATCACGGATTTAATTGTGCTGGACTTTTCTAAAGCATTTGATGTCATCCACACCAGAGACTGCTTCGGAAGCTTGACTTTTATGGTATTCGTTCCAACACGAAACGATGGATTTCCAGTTTCCTGACAAAACGTATTCAGCGTGTGTGTGTGAACGGAAAGAGCTCCAATTGGCACCCAGTGTTGAGTGGTACACCTCAGGGCACAGTACTTGGCCCTCACCTATTTTTGCTTTACATAAATGACATCCATGAAAAAGTCACAAGTACGACCAGACTTTTCGCTGATGATTGTTTGCTGTACCGTCCAATTAAGTCACCTGATGATGAAGATGCTCTCCAAAAGGATCTCGATACTATGGTTGAGTGGTCACAACAATGGGGCATGCAGTTCAACCCTTCCAAATGTGAAACTTTGCGTGTCACCAGAAAGAGGAATCCAGGCGAAACATCTTACAACATACTTGGTGCCACCCTTGAAGAATCCAAACAAACCAAGTATCTTGGCATCAAATTGCAGAATGATCTGCGTTGGAATGGTCAGACTCATCATGCAACGGTGAAAGCAACAGGTGTCCTAAACTTTCTGAGGTGCAACTTTCATCATTGTTCAACTTCTGTCAAGGAGAAGCTATACTTCACCCTCGTTAGACCTCATTTGGACTACGCAGTTGCAGCATGGGACCCATACATACACAAATAAAAACATTTCTTCCATCGAACGTGTCCAAAGACAGGCAGCTCGATTTGTTACTAACACCTATGAGAGAGAAGCGAGTGTCACCAAACTTCTGAATTCTCTGGGGTGGAACCCTCTCCAAGACAGACGTGAAGCTCACCGTTTGACCTGTTTTTACAAAATGTTAAATGGTCAGCTCGACATAGACTACACGACCTACACCAAACCCAAACCAATTAGGAGCGGATCAGGGCATTCGATCCAATTTGTGATCCCAGTTACAAAGACAGATGTATACAGCAATTCGTTCTTCGCCCGCACAATTAAAGCATGGAATAATCTCCACCCAACTATAGTCACCCAACCAGATGCAACTAAATTTAAAGTAGCTCTTTCTTCCCAATAACCCTTTCTGGCTTAAGCCCTCCCTTCACCACCTCCAGTTTAAATTCCATTTGGAATATTTTGGAAGACCAAGAAACCAAGAAGAAGAACCAAGATGTAGGAAGAAACTACAGATGCTGGTTTATACCGAAAATAGACACAAAATGTTGGAGTAACTCAGCGGGTCAGGCAACGTGACTGGAGAAAATGAAAAGGTGATATTTCGAGTCTGAAGAAGGGTTCTGACCTGAAATACCACCTATTCCTTTCCTCCAGAGATGCTGCCTGACCCACTGAGGTATCCCAGCATTTTGTGTCTATCTTTGGCAAAAATTACTCATGATCCACATGCCCTACTGGTTACGGTCTCTCTCCATTGAATCGTAACTCACTCCACCACTTCTCTCTCTCTCTTTATTCCTCCCACGCACCACTTCCCTGCCATTCTGAGATGACTAATCCTCTCTCATCCCAGGCTCTCTCCTACTCCAATATGATGGGGCCACCTTTACACCAGAGGTCTATGACACATAACTCCTTTGGCTTTTCAGTGTTTCAACCACTGTAGCAATATCTGGAAATTTTGTAGCATGTAAAATCGTTCAATACCAAGGATATGACCAAGAATAATTTTTCAAGTTGACTGTGAATCTGAACTCCCAATTAATAACCTTCATTTTAATAACAATGTAACTGTGACAGCAGTTCAACAGAATAATTAATTGCATGAGCAGCACTTTGGGATATTGCTCAGGCACCAGATAAGGTAATATCAAAATGGAGATTCTCTATCTTACTCTCTAGTCAAAAATGGACTTTTACATGTTCATAATGCTCATCAATTGATGCTGGGGCAGGGGATCCCGAGGAAGGATAGCAGATACAAATGACTAAACTTCCAGCATCTGCAGTTCCTTCTTGAACACTAAACTTACAGTGTCTTCTGTCTAATCACCATCAGGTTTTAAACTTCCAATGCTGATGCCAAAATTTGTTAAAAAAACGGTGAACATCAGTGCTAAATTGGTGTAAATCATTTGCTGTGGCTCTCAAAGTCCCACAAGCTTAATGTGAAATCCAATCCTTGAGCTCCTATAAAAAGGATATTGTATTTGCACGTCAGAATCACTCCTAAGGTTAGACTTTGTCGTCTTCTGTACAACATTGCAAGAAGATAACCAAAACAGACTGTTTTTGGTTATGATGATGAGGGAAACTGTAAAGAAAACTCTTTTCAATTCAGGCTCTTTTTGAATCAAAGTCCTTTTGTATAATTACCATTTTTGGATCCATTGCTGATTAATAATGATATAATATCAATTATCTACAATAATCTAAGAATTGCATTTTATAATTTTTCATTTGAATTATGAAACCCAGTTATGAAACTGCCCATTGGCTACTCTAGATAAGACTTGCTGAATTCAATTTCCCATATTAACTTTGAAATAACCATAAAAACAGGGGAACTTGTGGCCTCACCTTCCCAGTTGCTTTAGAAAGAAACTTCAATTTAGTTCCACTCCTGTCTTTAATCCACAGTTCCATCAATTGCCTTGGGCAAGAGATGGTGAATGGTATTACTGACATTGAATACTCCACCATAAGGTGGTTACTGTTGTGCAGAAGCTACATAAATACTGTATCTCCAAACAAGTCAAACATAGGATATCCCATGCACACTCATCTTAAATCACCCAAAGCCTTTCTACCACAAGTCATAAGTGTGCAATCTCTCTAGCAGGCAAAAGGATGTCCAGAAATGGGATTCTTTTCGAAAGTGTCACAGTGGGCGTTTAAGGCATGAATGTGCTTGTTAGAGTGAAGTGGAAGGGGATTAATCACCCACAACACATTCCAACATTAATCCCTGCCCCTTCTGACACCTTCCCCACAGCTAACCATTTCCTGACTGTTCCACTGAGGTAGAAACATCACCCCATCATCCCCCGGCCTCTCAACCTCATGACAACCCCAAACCACATTATCTTTTCCCCCCAAATCAGGTCTGATCCAAGAACATTTCCTCTTGATCCTCGATGGACTTCTTACTATACATGCACATTTGGGTTCTTCACAGATAGATAGAGATATATATATATATATATTGAGAGAGAGAGAGAGAGAGAGAGACAGAGAGAGAGAGGGAGAGAGAGAGAGCGAGAGCGAGAGCGAGATAGAGAGGGAGCGCGAGAGAAAGAGAGAGAAGCTGAAAACAAAAAAAATGTCATTTGGAAGCAATAAACCAAAGGAACCCTGTATCTGAGCTTTGAAAAGCAGGTCACATCCCTCGAGGGAAACAACACCAGCTTTGCAAGAGGGACTTTGTTAATGTACAGCAATAGACTGGTTAATTTTTAAACAATAAAATGCATAACAAGAGATCGTGACCTCGAGAATTATTACTTTGAAAGCTTATCATACACAATACTTTGGTATTCCTCATTAAATAATAAAAGGTTGATGAACAGCACTGAACAAATGGAGAAGACACCAAAACAACAAATAATCAGAAAATGTGGTCCCATATAGAAATGCAGAGAGGCAGGTCTTCCCATGGGGTAATAAAGAATGGCTGAGATCTAATATATGAAGGGTGGGTCATTCATGTTAGCTAAAGAGAAATGACATTTCCTGTCATTTCAAGTCAAGTCGAGTTTATTATGCGCACAAGCACGGAGAGGTACAGGTACAATGAACATTTTGCTTGAAGCAGCATCACAGGCACATTGACTCAGACACATAAAACATAAATTATACATTTTATTGAAATATATGGAAAATTTGCCCACACTAAAATCTTTTTTGAAACTAGTCTCCACGCATCAGTTATGGAATATAATTTTAGTGATACATTTGTAAGTTATTTTACTATTTTATTTTAAATATATATATTTTAGGGTGTAGTCATTGCACACTTATGACTTGTGGTAGAAAGGCTTTGGGTGATTTAAGATGAGTGTGCATGGGATATCCAATGTTTGACTTGTTTGGAGATACAGTATTTATGTAGCTTCTGCACAACAGTAACCACCTTATGGTGGAGTATTCAATGTCAGTAATACCATTCACCATCTCTTGCTGGAGATGGTTAGTATGTAGCGTGAATATTACTCGCCATTTATCAGCCCGGGATTGTTGTCCAGATCATTAACATACAGTCATCAACTGTTCGATTTGCTGAGAAGTTGCAAATGGAACTGAAAATTGTACATCCATCCCATATCCAATTTTATTTTAGAGGGAACTAACTTATGAAATAGATGCGGCCAGTTTGACCTGGAACACTGAACTGAGGAACTCCTGCAGTCACATCCGGGAAGTCCAGTGTTTGCCCCCTTATTGCCTATTGTTTTCAGTTTGACCAGAGCTCCATGGTATCACACTTAGTCCGATCCTGCCTCTGATACTGCACAGCCACTTACAACTCCATCCCTGGAATTCAATTCTTTAGTCCATGTTTGGACCAAGACAATGATGAGGTCTGGAGCTGAATCGGTAAAACGCAAACTGGGCATTTGTGACAAAGGACTGATAGCACTGTTGAGATCACATTCCATCACTTTGCCAATGGCTGCAATTACTGTACATTGTTTGGGCAGGTCCTGCTTTCTATTACATTTTTGTGTAGATAGCTTTGTTCTCAGCTTGGCTATAGATTCAGTTAGTGCTGACAGTGCAGCTTTCAATACTGAAGCTTGTTTGCATCTAGCCCATAGCCTTTAGTGTATCCATGATAATATGATTTTTGGGAGGTTAAGGGCTGAGATCATAATGTGAATGTGGAGCAGATATTAATTTATTAAATGTAGTTAAATGATGGTTTTCTGGCCAAATTATGCTGTACATTTATTTGCATTTGTTTTATTTAGTGAGGATAATATTACAAAAACAAAATTCATGACGAGTTTGTTGACTTAGGTTTTCTTCCTGCGTGTTGTATTAATTACTTTTCTTTTCAAAAATATCAAAGTGCAACATTTGTTCTTGAACAGTCAATGCATGGAGATTTAGGAATAAATAACAAATATCTCACAGAGCAAGTTATAACATCTGCGACTGCTCTCAGTAAATTATTAAACAATCCAACATTCCAAGTATGGTGTCGACCCTTAAACTTTGCTAAAATTCCTGCAGTTGTTCTCAAAATTCATCCGTGCATCTGAGTAAATATTCCAGCATTTACCTGGGGTATTCCAGCATTTGCCTGGGGTATTAAAAGTGTCTTTAGTGCACAGTATAGAAGATTCAATAAATTATTCAGTTTCAAAAATAGATATTATATTCCCATTCCATCTGTTGTTTTCCATCAGTCTTCTACAGGACCTTTCTTAAATTAATTTGTGCACAATGCATCGTGGTACATCATAAATTATAGATAAAATATAGGATTATTCATGACATTACTCTGAAGGAAGAACAATTTGAGGCAGAGAGGAGGAGGGTTGGGATTTCACGATCGTATAATGTAACATGCTGAAAGCCAGATACATCCATTGTCTAAAGAACTAATGAATTCCAAAATGCTTCATGGTGTTAGAATGTGGAAACCTAGTGATTTTCAGGATATAATGCAAGTGGCAATAATTCGACTTTGGTCATTAGTGCTTAACATGTGCAAAAGTGATGCTCACAGATTCTACTCATCCCCAACTATCTAATTATATTGACTTCAGCAGGTCCAAACGTCGAGAAACTGAATACAACTATCAAATGATCAACTCCTGTGCCTTCAGTGCAAGAGATAAGGCCAATAACAGAGAGGGCAGGAGCATCTTGAAGGGACAATGTCAAACAGACAGAGGTGTGGCAAATTGTGCCGACAGGTAAAAAAAGTGAGAATACCAGACAGCATGTCATCAGCAAAGACCAACCACACCCACTGACATTATTAGATGAAGACTGAGGATAGAAATTGCAGTGTTAGATGCATTTGACGTTAAATGTCAAAAATCAACCAACTGCATTGGGATTTCTCATTCTGACAGAGTTTCCATTTGAATGGAAACCAACTAATTAGTGGAAATAGAAAAAAAGTGCTGGTGCAGGAAATCTGAAATAAAAACAAAAATTTTGTTCTACCTATCCCTCCACATCTTTTCTGCTATTAAAAAATAAACTTGCTTTCCCTTTTTCCCAGATCCGATATAGGGTCTCGGACTGGGAACGCTGACTGGTTTCTTTCCAAGATGCTGCCTGGCTGCTAAGTGTTTCCAGCATTTACTGTTTTCATTTTAGCTAACCGGTTGGCTCATCCAGTATTGAGAATAGCACCAGACCAAGCTATTTGTGCTGCATAAAAAATAGTAACCTCGCCATTAAAGTGGGACAATGAGAATAATCAATTACTACAAAGAATGGCCAACTGCACTTAATATCTTTACATAATTTAAAGATTGCAGCCAGTTCATTCTGAATGTATATGTTCTTATCGTCTAAAAAGCAATTGTTTCACCAATATTCACCAACAGTTTTAGAGCTCAAATGAAGAATACTTGGATGATATTCTGAATGAACAGAGGGCTTTGTTTGAGGGGAGCTTGAAGTCCTCAATCCCATCAGTTTACTGCAACACTGCCGAATATTGATTTTGATGACTTCACATCAGTAAGTACACCTATGATGCATTGGTCAGCTTGTAACTACATGCCATTCTTTTACTTTTACAAGCCTCAGCTGATATCCCCTTTTGGGTATTAGAAATTAATTACACGGCAGTAGCTAATTAAAATTAGAGAGCAGCTTTCATTAAATAGGAATGCAGTTTCTGACAACTATCTCCTTGGTCTCCATCAGTGCTACAAAATTGTGCTTAGACAGTTTCAATTAACTGCAGTGTGATTCTCTGGAGCTAACCATTCCCTCGTTCAGCTAAACAACATTACTTGTTGGAAGCAGTTGCTGAGATGGACTGAAACAGCACTTTTGTGTAGCATGGTGCATTATTAAATAATTGGCTGAATCTTTTATGATAAAACTACTGAATCATGTTATAAATTGGATGATATATTTACCAAACCTAATGCTGAGAATAAATGCAGGAAGAACAGCCAGGTAACAAAACATATTGATGAAGACATAGCAGTGGATTTGATGAACATTGATTTTACTAAAACCTTTGACTGATTCAAAAGGTTAGGCCCCATGGGAGCCTGGAGAAGTACAAAAACTGCATCCAAAGTTGGCATAGCAATAGGAGACAGGGTGATGGTAGAGGATTGTCATTGATGCCCGTGATTAGTGGTGTCCCACAAGGACCAGTGTTGGGACACCAGTTGCTTATAATATACATAAATGATCTAGATGGGATGTAGGAGGCAAGATCAGTAAAGGGCCTGTCCCACTTCCGCGTCATTTGCGTGCCATTTACACAACATCATTTACGCCTCATGACGCGCACGTGATGTGCGCATGGTGCGCATCACGCACGCATGGTGTGTGGTGACGTGGGCAGTGACACGCTGCTCCCCAGCATTTGGGATGTACAAAATCTTTGCACGCCATCTGCGTGATGTGCAAATGACGCCCAAGTGGGACAGGCAAATGACATGGGATTGGCAGAGTTGTTGACAGTGGGAAAAGGCCATCTTATGCTGCAGGGAGATATTGATTTGTTGGTGAAATTGGTTTACAAAATGGCAGATGAAATTTAATTCAAACATATGAGAGGTTATGCAGTTTGGCAGCATTGATTAAGCCAAAACATTCATCATGAATGGTACGGTCCTAGGGAGTATTGAATACGAGAGATCCTGGAGTAACATGTCCATAGATCCATGAAAGTGGGAACACACATAGACATCATGGTTAGAAAGGCACACTGGCCTTCATTAAATAGGGCACTGAATGCAGAAGTCAGGAGGCTGTGCTTCAACATAATAAAACATTGGTCAGACCTCAGCTGTAGTACAGTTCAGGTTACCATGCTTCATGACATGTGTATTCAGCACCAGAGAGGGTGCAGGGATGACTCGCCAAAATGTTGCTTGAGATGGAACAGTTCAGTTATGAAGCGAGACTAGAGAGGCTAGGACTATTTTTTCCCCTGAGCAGAGGAGGTTAAGAGGGGACATGATTGAGATATGTAAAATTACAAAGGACTTTCCTCCTTATCAAAGATATACAAACCTGGAAGATATAGATTTAGGGTACAGGGTAAGAGATGTAGAGGAAACATGAAGTGAAATTTCTTCACCCAACGAATGGTGAGCACCTGGAATGCTCTGCCAGAGAGGGTGGTGAAAGCAAAGTCACTTCTTTAAGAATTGTCCAGATGATCACGAGTCGCTAAGGACTAAAAGCTATGGACCAAATGCTGGTCGATGGGATTAATACAGATGCCTGCTCTTTGATCAGTATGGCTGACTCAGATTGAATGGTCTGTTTCTATGGAGTTTGATCCAATGGCCCCAAGTATGAAAACAGTAACAAATTAATGATAACGGTCCAGTTAGTTCGCCATTGTTGAGAGCATCTGTTGAATTAAAAATTATCTAATTACGATCCAGATTGAATCTAAATTAAAAAATTTAATAAAATAATGTCGTAGATCAGCAGCAGGATTTTTTTTTTAAATCCAGCAAAAAGTAGATTTGTAAAGGAAATACATTGACTTCAATGTTATAGAGAAATAAACTGAAGAAGCATTTAAGTTAAAGAAGAGAGGTAAAAGCAGAACCAGGCTCCATAAACAAGCTGATATGATAAACCATATTTCCCACCAATTCTCAATTCCAGTGCCATCACAGTACTTACCAAGATGGAGATAAGTCACAATAGATGACCGTGGCCAGCATTAATGTTGCTTGCCCGTGAACTTGCCCCCTACTCACTCACACACCATGAGATGGATGCTGAATTTCTGTTACCATCTGCTCATCTCTGGCGGCAATCCTACAAATTCTTCATTAAAGTTGCTTACATAATTACCATGGCATTTACAATACCCATCCCAACTTTTAAATGTTGTTCACTGTTAAGGTAGTGTTTCCACGGGCTATAATTTTTCAATGCTGGCATTCCTCCCACTGCTTAAGTTCCTCTCACTCTACATTAGGTTACACTAAACCTGTTTCCTTTACTCAGATTCCCACAGATCTTCCAGTATCCTGCCTACCAAACTCTCCTGCCGCCCAGCCTGTGAGCTTGAAATTCTTGGTCCATCCTTCAAACTCCTTCAAATACTTTTTCTGCTGTAGTTCCAAGTATTATATTCCCCAGTGCATGCTCTGATCTGATTCTGACCTTGTGCATCACTTCCATCCCCTTTGCTCCCTCTTTCAGTCTCTTCAGTCTCTGAGCCTTCCCCTGCAGAATTCACTTCCGTACACTCTCATGCTGTGCTTTGAAAATCCTTTTCAAACCTACCCTTTCTACGATAAGGT
Organism: Leucoraja erinaceus; assembly: GCF_028641065.1. Lineage (NCBI taxonomy): Eukaryota > Metazoa > Chordata > Chondrichthyes > Rajiformes > Rajidae > Leucoraja > Leucoraja erinaceus. The sequence continues at coordinate 10,499,333 of NC_073409.1, forward strand.
ACATCCACCCATCCTACTGTCCAAACCATAGCTCCTTGGTTCCTTTGTTTTGATTTAATCTACCACTTGAAAGATTTTGGATCTTTTATTGTATTGAAGGAATTATACAACAGCAACTTTTTGATGTTCTAGTACTGAGAATAAAGAACATAAAAGAGCATATAAAGGCCCACAAATGAGTAGAGAATACCAACTCAAGCTTTCACATTTCACAGGTTTGATGGGCTAAATTATATTCTTCCAAAATAAGATGTCTGTTTTAGTGGCATAAATCTATCAGCTGTGATGGAAAGTACAACTGTAGGTTTGGTGGAGCAAACAAATTAGTAAAGGAACGCAATGGGCAGAGTAGTATCCATGGGGAGGAAAGGAAATATTGACGTTTCGAGTTGAAACACTGCATCAGGTCTGAGCGTGGAGAGATGTTCATCTTAGGATGATCTCCCTGTGGCTCAGCACTTCAACTCCCCCTCCCATTCCGAATCCGACCTTTCTGTCCTGGGGCTCCTCCATTGTCAGAGTGAGCACCACCGGAAACTGGAGAAGCAGCACCTCATATTCCGCTTGGGCAGTCTGCATCCCGGTGGCCTGAACATTGACTTCTCCAATTTCCGGTAGCCCTTGCTGTCTCCTCCCCTTCTCAGCTCTCCCTCAGCCCTCTGGCTCCTCCTCTTCCTTTCTTCTTCCTTCCCTCCCCCCCCCCCCCCCCCCCCCGCCTCCCCCCCCCCAACCTGCAACCGTCTGGAGAAGGGTTTCGGCCCAAAACTTTGCCTATTTCCTTCGCTCCATAGATGCTGCCGTACCCGTTGAGATTCTCCAGCAAGTTTGACTACCTACATCTTCGGATTGGTGGGTTGGCACTAGTTTAAGAGACTGTGTTATATTATTACAGGGAATAATACTGTTTGTACCATACGAACAGTTCAGTTAAAGACTTCCTACCACCTAGGTAGTCTTTAATGTCTACATGAGTCAATGAGTGAAAGTGAAACTCAGCTTTACAGATCAAGTTAGAAAATCCCAGAATGCAACACACTGACAAAGAGGATGGGATATGTAGATCAGAACTATAGAAAGATAGACCGGGGTGAATCGTCAGATATGCAAAGGCATTTTCTAAACTATAATAAGATTTACATATGTAAAAGGAATGTTAAGATAGCAGGGATGGTACAAATAGGATATACTTGAAAGCTCAATTTAACATTCAAAAAGCTAAAAAAAACTGCACTTTTAAAATACCAACATCAAGACAAATCCACAGAGAAACCATCCATTCTCAGTCCCCAACTTGTATGTCACTGAGTTCCTATTCTATCAGGTTCCTTTTGCCAACACTGAATTATTCGGATGATATCAATGGAAAATGACTCATGTGGTATTTTTCCCCAATAGATTCACAAGGCTGAAAAATTTGTGATTGCAAACTCCCTGAATTAATTGAAATGTTTAACATGGACAATGACCACACCGCTAAACTATGAATAGATTATCTCTAATAAGCCAGTTGTGAAGAGATTTTGAAAGTATCGAAACTCCATGTTATTGAAACAGGTGGCAATAGTCATGTTCTAAGTACAAAATGATATGTAGCACCACTAAAGGCCAATATTTGAGGTCATCTTATCCTGTAATAATATCCTGTGATATTAGACTCAGTGTTTCTAATATCCCTGATTAAAAGCTGTAAACTGAAAATTAGGATGGGAATAGATTCATAATATTTTCTCTTTGCATTTTTAAATAAAAAACTGGTAAGACACTAATCGAATCATAGTTTGTCACTTTACATAGAAGCAAACCAAGATGACTGTTTCGCTAAACTGATAAAATGTGGAGGAGCTCAAAAATAGATTTGAATACACGGTGTCCTCTAATTTGCAATTCCTATTTTCCTATTGAACATAAATAATAAAATAGCCTTCGTTCGTGAAAGATACACAATTTTTCTGCAGTTGCATTCATATTACAGTGACATCTAAGCAAATTATCCCCAGTATGAGGAGCCCATCAGAATAGGATGATTTTCAGTTCCAGCAGTTTGTTAAGCATCGGATCTCAAGTATTGGTTGCAAATTGTCAATGTAATTGGGAGCCATAATTATAATGAATACCTTTAAACTGTATCATTATAGCTTAAACACATGTCAGTCACTACTTTCCGCAGGCAGTAAACCTCATTGCAAAACATGTCTGTCTAAAACATTGGCATTGACTCATTAAATAAGTTCAAGAAAAATCTTGCTTTTGGTAAGTCTTGCTTTATCCATTAATTAGACAATTCCTGTGCACACAGACCTTACAGAAGGCATTTTCCCTTTCCTCCTGCAGCACAGTTGAATGCAGAATAAAAATATTGGACAAAGGCAAGACAAATTACAGAGTGCACAAAACATGCAACTATCTAGCTGTGCCTTACAGAATACATTTACAGAAGTTTATTTTCACTATAACAAACATAGCTAATCATAAAGACATAAATGCTACCTCTGCTATTCATAAGTAGTGCTTTAGCAATAATCTGCATAGGACAAATGTAGCAAGGTGCTACATTAATAGTTGTAATAAGGAAATAAACTAATGCACAACATTAAACGCTGGAAAATCTTTAGCTGCAATTGTCCACATTTTAACATGCTTGCCCCTGAGTTTTCACAGACACTCACCTCTTTACCACCCATCGACTCAAACATTTTCTCCAGCTGGACCCTCAGTTGTTGGATGTTGTTCATCAGGATGCAAGGCTGCAAGAAGTTTGATCAATAAATCATTTAGAAGTGCCTAACAGTGTTAACCCAAAGACCACACAGAAATGATTGAGACAAATTATGCATGAGAGATGAAAATGCCATACAATTAGCCTGCTGTTTCTATTTAATTATATAACTGAAAGAAATATCCGATACAGGACAACAGTTTAACCAGTTTCCACGACCAGTGGCAGTCTGATACGAGTATTAAAGGGTGCCTGTTGAGCATTGAAATCCAGATGAGCGCCTGATTTGGAGAAAGTTAACATTAACAGAAAACTTAATTTGATTTTGTTTTGGCAATACAGCATGGAAATAGGCTCATTGGCTGACCATCGATCACCAGTTAATCACCACTTAATAATCCACTGCCTACACTCTAGGGGCAATTTACACCATCCAGTTAGCCTATAAACCCACATGCCTTTGGGATGTGGGAGGAAACATCCAAAGGAAACCTACAGTCGCAGGGATAACTTACAGACTCCGCACATACAATACCCGAGGTCAGGATCGAATCTGTGTCCCTGGCGCTATGAAGCAGCAGCTGTACCAGTAAAATTTACAAACCAAGTTTTCAAGATAGGGAAATGCTAATCAAAAAAAAAAATCAATGGGTGAATACATGAAACTGAATCATGCGACATTTAGTCTGTGCCAAGTTATCTGAAAAAAACCCCCAGAAAATGCTGGAGAGCTCAGCAGGTCAAGCCTGCTCTGTGGTGAGAGAAATAGTTCATGCCACTGGCCTCAGATCTGAATCGTTGCAATGCCAACACAGTACGAGGTTGATTATTCCTCATGAACACCTTCAGTTAGAATTCCAGTGCCCTTTATTATTCACTAAAAATCAGAGCTTGATGACAGTCAGATTTTGCAGTTTTCTTTTCCATCCCTTATTGGCACTCAGTATGTAGACTGAGATATGATGAACAGTCATAGAGCATAGTCCCTTCGGTCCACTATGCCCATGCTGATCACTGTACCATTATATACTAATCCCATTTCCCTTCATTAGGTATGTATCATTATATGCTTTCAAATGCTGTCTGGATGTTTCTTGTTGTAATCATACCTGACTTTACCACTATCATTGAAAGCAAGTTCCAGATATCAACCACTTTTGATGTGAAAATATTGCTCCTCTAATCCCCTGTAAACCTCCTTCTTCTCACTTTGAGCCTATGCCCTCTTGTTTTAGACCTTCCTCACCCTATGGTAAAGATTACAGCTATCTATATTTCTCATAAATTCATACACCTCCACCAGGTCACCCCTCCACCTCTTTCCTCCAGGGAAAACAAGCCCACTCTACCCAATCTATCCTCATGACTAAATTCTCCAAACCAAACAACATCCTGGTGAAAATGTAGTTCAAGCAACTGCAGATGCTGGATAATACACAAAAAGAAACAAGTGCTGGAGTAACTCAGCGGGCCAGGCAGTATTGCTGGAGAACATGGATAGGTGATGTTTTGGGTTGAGACCCTTCTTCAGACTCCCTTCTCCACATTCTTCCTCTAGTGTTACAGCTAGGACATCACACTGTGTCTAAGAGTGACCAAATTTATATCCTATGCCCTGTCCGATGTAGGAAAATATGCCATATGCCTTCTTCATCACACCACTTTCAGGGAACTCTATATAGCTCAAGGCGCAAGTCCCAGTAATATCATAGTGAAGGGTAAGATGTGCATTGAGTGGTTCTGAACCCTAGCGTATCTCAATGGTCTTTGGCAGCTTACAAACCCTGGATGTAATTTCACCTGCTGTAAAAAATGAAAGTAGTTTTTAGTTGTCTTCAAATGCCTCTGACATTTAAATTATAGCGTCAGAGAGACACAGCATAGGGCACGTTATTTGCCAACTGTGTCTACACCAACCATCAAGCACCCTTGTTGATACTAATCCTACCCCAACCCAATTTATTCCCTCCTAACAAAGTGCCATCGACTGGAAATGTTCACCCTTATTTCCCTTCCCACAGATGCTGCCTAAACTGGTGGGTATTTCCAGCATTTTCGGTTTTTGATTTCCAGCATCTGCAGTTTTTTAACACTGATGTTATACTCCCCACATTCTGATCAATCCTCCTATCAACAGATTCTACCACCTACCAATCTAACCTATTGTTTGTTTTTGTGGTACGCAAGGAAACCAGACCCAGAGGAAACTCACATGGTCACAGCGAAAATATGCAAACTCCACACAGACAGCAGCTCTACCCATTGTCCCTCTGCATCAATCTTTAAAAATCATTTATTTAACAATGAATAAATACAATTACAAAAATAAATGAAGATATTAAAGCACTGTGTGAAATAATGAAAAAAACAGGCAATTCCTTTTTCTTTGCCTTCTAACATTCTACCCTAAGTCCCTGCAGAAACCACTGGAGTGTGGGATGCCACACCTGGTTTAACCTGGTGCAAGATCCCAGAGGCAATTTCCCCAATGCCATGGTGGGAATCCCAGCAAAATTACAGACTGCCACAGGACTACACTTTGTCACAAATGTATTTTACATGAATACAATTATATTTCCTCTCATGTTAAGCATTTTCAGCCTTCAATCCTCTAACTCAGGTCTTCAGTCTATCCCTCTCATATTTTTACCTCACCATTGAGATAATCTTCAGCCCCTGGTCCTACCATCCAGAGCTGGTATTAAGCCCTTCATTTCTCCTCTCCTTACAATGTCCTCTCCAAACATCTCCAAAGACTGACTCCGTGGTCCACCATTCTTACCTTTCCCTACTGTGTGTGTTTTTAATGCTTGAAGCATTTTGTCCATCAAAATTCTGTTTAATGTCCATTATTACTTAAAATTTAACATGAAATGAATCTCGTAATAGACCTTATGGTAATATTTTTAAAAAAAGCTTTAATTTGCACTTTCCTGGGGAACTATTTGAAGTTTTTTGAAACAGGAAAATGCATACCATCTTAATTAAAGTTCTTGAAGGTAGCATGAGGTCAGGGCAAACCATGCAACTCAGATCATCTAGGTTTGGTTTGAGGAAGAATCAAGATAATAAAAATGGATACATGTTGTGCATATTTTTAGCACAAATGTTAGTTTCCAAGTGAAAATTGCAACATATTTTCATCTGAAGATCACCCTGATAATGGTTGCTTTATCTACATACCCTAATTAGAACATGTAACTAACTACGCTATACTTCAGAAACAACATGCCATATGTTATGTGGGATTCTGCTAACATCATTAATTCAGATTACACGAGGAGGTTGCTTGAAGATCCTTAAAAAAAATCTGTTCTGATACTAATTGTGATGAAATCTGAATACAAAAGGGAACAGAGAGTAAGGAACAGCGGCTGTTGATGATCACAATGTGGCACGTCGTACATGTTTGAAATCAACCTAGCACATTAAGATTCCTAACTCTCAAAGTTCTTAAGTTCTAAAGGCTGTTCACTGTAAATGACGTAAGTCTTCAACAAGGCCTTCCTATCACTAAATGCTGCAGAGTAGGAGAGAATTTCCTAGACGTGTGGTAACCTCAATGTGGTTGACATTGCATTTGATCTCTGTAATCTACCCAGGTGGGCTTGATGTTGTAATTTAACACTCTAAGCCTTTAAGATTTCAATAATGCACTACTCTTACTTTATGCAAATAAGTCCAAATATTAATAACTAAAAATGTTATGATTTAAAAATCCCAACCAATATTTTTTTAAGTTCTATTACTTATTTCCAATTATCCTGCTGATAAACATTCTACCACCTCCTTCGCACACACTGTCACAAATAATAACGCAGAACTCAGAGATTTAATTTATTAAGGATTCTGTGTTTTTAAGGGCAATTAAATTTACAATCTGTATTTTCTTATAAATAAAAGCCTTAATAGAATGATAACATCCGTGCTAATAATAGTTATCCGATTAATATAAACAGGGATGACATTTAGCGTCATGCCAAACAACATTAAATGGTTGAATCATTAAAATTAACACATTAAATATAATCTTAATTTACAATTGAACCAGAATGATTCTCAGCCTAGTCACAAGTATTGAACACCATCAACAGCAAACGTATTCGGAGCTGCATTTAGAAACATTCAGAGGAAGCTCATTAGCAGTTGCTAATAAGTCCGTTACTAAATAGCCTGACCAAAACTTTCTTCCTGCAGACAAGTCATTTGACATTCCCACACTATGTTGCTTGTATTTGGTCCAGTTTCCACTACATTAAAGAATAAGAACAAGCTGCCATTGAGCCAGAGTACTACACCGACATTTGAAACCACAGCAAAGGATTCACAGGACATGTTTACCCACCAGCTTCTCCTTGGAACAGTGTGAGCTGAATTCTTTTGCGATAATAGCAGCATATTGGAGGAGAACTTTATTGATAGTCTGCAATAAAGAAGGAAAGGTTTAACCATCCTGGCTCATACAACGAGTCACTGAGATTTTTGCCAAGATTATTGATCAAATACATCATGGAATCTAGTGCACAAAAAAATAACATTCCTATAATGATTCAGACTGCAATTTGTACTAACTTTTGCAATTAGTGTAGATATAATCTTGTGATATATTTTATGGCTAGAGAAAATAAATGACAAATTTTCCTCAAATTTGTAATAAACTCTAATCCTTTGTGGATTTCACTGTATTGCAAAGAGTCCAAATGCATTTAATTGTATTAAATCCAATGTTAAATACCTTGCGCTATTGCACTTGGACACTTCACAATACAGTGAAAGCCGCAAAGGATAAAAAAGAGTAGGAAGGAACTGCGGATGCTGGGAAAAGAGTAACAACTCCACTTTCCGGTTGACAGAAATAAACAAGTAATCAATATTGAAATCAGTTGACAGTTCTTAACATTCAGGGTTTTTCTGTCCAGAAGTGGTGGACACACGTACCTTAGCAAATCTCCTCAAGAAATGTGCCAAAGCCTCTGGATTAGGACATTCTAACTTTTTGATAATTTCAAAACTTTGATTCAGTTGAGTGAAGACATCCACAACAGAGCAGGAGAACAGAGCATGTTCAGAGGTTTGCTGGAACTGGGTTAGAAAAGCGGACACCGTTCATTATGGTTCAATTCTTAAAATACATTAAACTAAATACATTTCTATCAAAGTTAATTTATAATCTATTTCAACTGATATTTTGTAGCTCATATAGAAACAATAAAATATGCAGAAAATCTATTGTAAGGTGATCTACGGAATGTTGACACTTGCCCCATCTTTTTTGTCTCTTTCGAGGGCTCCATGTAGAAACTCCATTGAAACATCTTCATTTTCATCCAGCCAATCAATGGCAAAAGGTTCAAACCACCTAGTAAATAATTAAGTGAATCAATAAAACATTTTCAAGAATTCTGTAGGACACTAATTTGCCATTTTATAATGATTTCAAAAGGGCTATTACAGACTTTTTTTATCTATGTAATTATTCTTCATGAGGAGTGAAACCCATTTATATTAAGTGCAAGGTAGTGGAGAACTTGGGAAGTATGGGTAATATCAATTATGGACAGGTATCATAGGTTAATGGTGCTAATGCACAATACATAGCACCAACAGCAACATGTGAAACAACATAGAATCAGACCTTTTGGTCCACTATACAATAGCTTCGAAGCATTCGTATAACACAACACTTTCATTGGAAAGTAGTATAAATAAGATACATCCTAAGGCATAAACAGGATTGAGAATCTGGATGTATCCAAGGCTCTAGATTTATGTAGGCTTAAGATTTGCACAAATAGCCACATTTAGAACAAGCATATTTATATATTCACCAGACCGATTGAAGTTGGGCACACCAGGAGGTAAGAGCTCCAACTCAAAATGGACAATAATGAATCAGAAGCAAAAATCAGATTGGGTTGGTGAAGCACGAGTCGAGTTACACCCTTGCTCCCCAGAATTATTCCCGTCAAATAAATGGAGGCTTATTTAAATGTAATTGTAATTCCAACAATACAAACACATGAGCACCATAATTTGCGTTTTAAAGATAATATTTAAATAATTTAGATTTAAAAACCTAAATGCATCAGGCTATTTAAGATTACTTTTCCCTCAGGTAATGTTCTGCATCATAGAAATGAATATAAATGTCATTACTTACAAAGAATATTCCGCCACTGCATCTTTGGAACCTGGAAGATCTTGCACATATTCATTATAAAACCATTTTACTTTGAAGTGCAAATTCATATAGTCGGCACTCTTGCATAATCGATGTTTTTCATGTTCTGTTATAAAGCACAGTAATATTATATTGAATGAGAACAGCAGTCATGAAAGGATAATTATTTTTATATTTTAAAGTGTACCATTGGTCGAGCCTAATGTTTCTTTTGAATGATACAAAACCATTATTAAACCTACTAAATTATTAACATATTGATAGAGTAGATTACTCTCACCATTTCCCTTTTGTTCCATGCAAATTCCCACTATTATACTTTTGAAATTGATAGCCTGTGCAGTAAGTTTAAGAGTGTAAAGAGTGATAAAATTAAAAATCTGGTGAATAATGTCAGTATGATCACATATTATGACACTTATAACTACCAAGAACTTTGAGTTATCGTCATAATTATAGCCACGGTGGATATGAAATGCACATTTGCCTTTCCCTATTCATGTTAATGCAATGTCATGCCTACTCTCTCAGCCTTTTGCTACAGTACCTGCATAGTTAGGTACAGGGAAACAATATCTAGTATTCTCATAGCTGAGAAAAAGTCATAAAAGTCTTGTGTGTGGCCAAGAAACTATGGGTGGAGGAGGTTCAGGCGTATCTCTGTCTCACCTATAAGAGCTGTTTAGGTCTCAGGATGGTGGTGAAGGAGCACTGCAGGGATTATTGCTGCAACACAAGTTGCCTGAGAATGTAGTTGAGGATGACACCATAATTGGTCCTACAGCCAGACAGTGAAGATGTCTGAGATGACAACAAGATCTGGATCAACTGGTAAAGTGGGCCAAGGAATGGCAGGTGGAATATAACTCAGACAAGTGAGAAGTATTGCATTCATCTCTTTTCAGCCTCGGCCACTACCTCCCCCCTTCTGTCTGGCCGCATCTGCCCATTTTGTGTTCTTATCCGCTTCCATCCACCAAATATCAGCTTCTGTCTCAGAACTCCCTCCCCCCTCCTTCCAACTTGGCTCCATCTGCCCATCTTCCGCCATCTCACCTGGTTCCATTTCACTTCCTGTCTCATCCCTCCCCCTCACCTCTTTCCAGTGGTTGTCTCCCCTCTACATTCTCAAACCCTAAACATCTGTGTTGCTGAGTTCCTCCAATAGTTTTCCTTTTTGTTCCAGATTCCTGTGTCTCCAGTCTCTCATATCATTAGGATGTTGCCTGGATTGTAGGAATTCAGCTATGGAGAGAGACTAGTGGCTAAGGGGATCAGGGGGTATGGAGAGAAGGCAGGTACGGGATACTGAGTTGGATGATCAGCCATGATCATATTGAATGGCGGTGCAGGCTCGAAGGGCCGAATGGCCTACTCCTGCACCTAATTTCTATGTAATTTCTATGTTTCTAGTTAGGCTGGGTTTGTTTTCCCTGGAGCGAAGGAAGTTGAGGATGACTGATAGAGGTATATAAAATGCGGATAGATATTCAGAATCTCTATCCCATGACTGAGGTATCACAAAACATGAGGGCATCGATTTGAAGTCAGAGGAATAAATTTTAATGGGGTTGTGAGGGGAATTTTTTTTTTTGCACAGAGATCTGGAATACTCTGCCAGAGCAGGTGGAGGAATCAGATGCAATCACTTGAAAATACACATAGACAGGCACTTAAATGGGCAAGGTACGAAAGAATGTGTGCTTAATCCAGGCAAATGTGATTTGTGTAGAAAAGCAAAAATGTTGGCATATACATGGTGGACCAAAGGCCTATTTGTATGCTGTACAACTCTCTGAGATGATCAATCAGGAACGAAGTCAAAGGCACAGTTTGTAAGGAGGAGAGAGATTACTGAAAGGTAATGATTGTCTGATTGGGAAAACGTCAGATGAATTTTTACAAGTTTAATAAGTAAGGTTGTTATTTTGGTTCAGTGCATTTGGAATCTACGATGTACCTGACCAAGCAGAAACATATTTTCCGTCCTACCTAGCAGATCAATAATGTTGCAACTAAACCAAGGCCTGTGTAATGGTTTATTTCGGGGAATGCATAGATTGAAAAAATTCGTGAAGGTTGTAAAATTCAATCAAACTTTTGTTCAATAAGGTCGCTAAGTTCCTATAATACAGCACAACCCTCAAAATACAGTGTAACAAAATGGTCTGGGGATGAAACATCTTGCTTTGACATGTTCAGCTACTGGCACTAGCAGTGTGTTGGGGATTCTGATGGGAATAAGATATTCTTCTCTTTACTTGCAAAGCCTTCAGGGAATTTTGTGTGAACCCTGTACACACTCTATTGCCCCCAAAAGACTTCATATGAACTTCCCAGCAAACAGTGCACCCCCCACAAACAGCTGCAGGCAGCAGGAGAAGACATAAGGCTGGTCCCAGGTTCCTTCCCCTCAGGAGGAATCATTAGTGTGATTCAAGCTGACTGCATGCCCATCAAATTTTAAATTAGGCACCTCTAATGAAAAGATTCTGTGCCTCGAGCTAATGTCATTCTGTGAGCAACAAGCACCCGCTGAAAGTCTTCCAAAACCATTTTGCCGATCTCTCAAATCTGTGCACAAGGTTGCCATCTGTAACCACACAGCCTTTTGATCGAGATCATTTAGAGCATTAATTACCAATAAAAATATCTTGAAGGAAATGAAAAATGCCATCTTGTCATAAGTTTGATTGAACTTTACAACCTTCAAGAATTTTTCCAATCTATGCCTTTACTAAAATAAATCATCAGACAGGCCTCGGATTTATTGTTGGAACTTTATGGATCTGCTTGGTAGAAGGACAAAATATTTTTCTTGGTCATCAGGTACATTATAGTTGCCAAATGCACTTAACCAAAATAGATCAGCTTACCTCTTAAAGTTGTAAAATTAATCTGATATTTTCCAGATCCATCTTACACTGAGAAATTGATTCAGGCTATTTTCAGTATGCTGTAATGAGAATTTAGCATTTTTCACAAAATTCATTATTATTATTATTTCAAACTAAAATTAGAATTAATTTAGATGAAATTACATTAATAAAAATGTCTTTCTAAAACAGCTGTCACTATCAAAAGGCTTCAATTAACACTTTTGAAATTTTAATAGCTGCACAATTCAGGGGAATATTGCTGTGATTTCTGTTGATGTATCTATTGCGTCCACCACTTCTATTCCTTCACAGCATTTTGGCAATGCTGGTGTCTGACCTAAAGATTAAAACTAAAGATTGGATCTGCTTGGACATAATTGATTTTGACTATTCCAGGTTAAATGCAGGACACATACAAGTTACCGGTACAGTGTTTATATTTTCATAATAAAAGATATAAAAGATCGCATACTTATGCTTTCCTTCAACTGTAGAATGTACCACTCCCATTGCAAGAACTGTTATTTTACTGTATTTGAGAGGCATGGATTGTTTATGTGTTAAGCCAATGTCTTCTTATATTTGCACATATCTGATTGCAGATGATCTGCTTATGATATTATCAGGTCTTCTAACAACAGAGAATGGAACACCATTTTTTTAAAGAATGTATACCAGTAAATTTTGACTATTTCATCTAGACTGTGGGGCATTAGATTTTGCAATTCTACGCTCATAAGAATGTATCAGAACTATGGGGAATAGAAAAAAGAATGAATGCAGAGTCTTTTACCCAGGGTAGGGGAATGAACAAAATCAGAGGACATAGGCATAAGGTGAGAGGGGCAAAGTTTAATACCAACCTGAGGGACAACTTTTTCACTCAGAAGGTGGTGGACATATGGAACAAGTTGTCAGCGTAGGTAGTTGAGGCAGATACTATAACAGCATTGGACAGGTACATGGACAGGAAGGGTATAGAGGAATATGGGCCTAATGCGGGTAAATGGGACCAGTTTAGATGGGGCATCTTGGTCGGCATGTTCGGGCTAGGTCAAAGGGCTTGTTTCCATGCTGTATGACTGTGACTAAATAAGTCAGTGTGTTACTTTTGAGTGCTATTGTTATATTTCAACTAAAATATTATATAACTTACACATTTTCTGCTCATGCAATTCTAGAAGTGTAAGTTAAGCCGAAGTGCAACAAAACTTTACATACTAATAAAATCTACTATTATCACAATCCTATTGAAGACATTAATTTACTTAAAGTACATATTATGGCAATGATTTTAGGCTTGGGATTTGGGTGCTTCAGGGTTTAGTGCCTTGTATCTCGTGCATAATTTTATCCCTGCCAATAAGACGTAATAAGATCTGTTTCCTCTCCAGTCCTTGTAGAAAATATTCCACAAAATCAATTTCTAAATTAGATAAATACGATCAATTTTATGAAATAACATTGCGCCAATGCTTTTTTCATCACATTACAGTACAATAGGTTTTCTGAGATAATAGCTCACAGCATTTTAATGTAACTCTATCCCCTCAATTTAACTTAAATATTGGAGTACAAACTGTGATGCATGAATTTATTTGACTCTGCCCACAGCACTTGAAAACCCACGAATTGAGATGCGGAGATTCTGTACAATTTACCTTGTGGAGCTATTAAATACCACGTGTCACCTGGTCTATCAACAATAATGTAAAAGTTGACATTACAATATTTCCATTAATGTGTAGTATTTATATATTTGGCGATAACAATTTTCACTCTCAAAACTGATCTTCAAATTTTTTTTTCATTTGGTAAATAGAAATATTTTGCAATAAAATTATAAAATTAAAAGGCTAACTGATTGAAATCTAACTACTCAGAAGCAAATCCAAAAAATGTAAAAACTCAGTAGGTCAGGCAGCATCTGTGGAAGGAGAAACAGACAACATTACAGGCTTGCAATCCTTCCTCAGAACTGGGAAAGTTAGTTTTCCAGATGAGAGAAGATGGGAGAGGAATGTGGAGGACAAAGGGAATGTCTGTGATAGGATGATTTGAAAAGGATTAATGGGTACAATTATCAGTACTTTAAGATTCTATGCCTGTGTGAGGCATTGTTAATGGTAAAGCGGCGAGCTTTGCCCTGAGGCTAGCTTTATGCATGCAGGATATGAAACAAAAACAGAACATGGAAAATGTTGGAAACATTAAACAAGTCAGGCAGCATCTGTGGAATGAGCAACAGTTAACGTTTCAGGTGAAGAGTCCTTAATCAAAACTGAGAAAGAGAGAAAAGTTAATCTTGGGTGGCAGTGAATGTAGTTGAAGACAAGGGAAGTGCTCTGAAAGATTTAACGCAGTAGAACATTCTGCAATAATCCGTATCACAGCTGGACATCCCCAGGAAATCTGCAGCAATGTCCGGGGGCTCACTAGATTGGCCTCCAGCATAACAGTCAGTCTTTGTGTCTGCTGTGACTTCAGGTTAGTCCTACCAGGGCTCTAGGCAAACTCACCTCTCCAATCCAGTTCCTCTGCCTATGTTTGTAATGTAACGTGTAGCTACATTGGTTGAGAGGAATTCAAATTGGGCCGTTTATTGCTAAGTTTTACTTGACAACATTATTGACCACAATTAGGTCACTTAACTTCCAACACAATTTATGCCTTGAATTGCAACAAATTAGTCAATGGTTACCTTCTTCTTGATTGTTTAAAACTCAATATTTAGGAAATGGTATCACTATAGACAACACTTCCATCTGATCGATGGGGGCTGTGGAGAGGGTGCAGAAGAGCATTGTGGTGGTCTGAAACATTGCTTTGAATATTAATTGTTAACAGTTAATTTTCCTGAGAAGCCTTATCTGATACTTATTTTGCTAGAGACCCATATATTTAGGAAGAGTCATCATAAAGGGTCAAAGTTGATATTGTATTAAGATTAAATTTACAATGACCAAAAGAGCCAACACAGTTTTAGATTTGATAATTCTTATGATATACAGAGCACCTGAAGCAAAGTTAAACATGGATCATTGTGCAACAGAGTGCCATCACTGGCATTCTCCAGCATCTCAGCTCAACTCACTTCCTCAACATTAACTGAATTAGAATTTTGCTTTTAGTTTACTGTAAGGAAGTTTTGCTCTCTGGATGGTAGTGGAGGCAGTTGCTCTCACAACAGTTAATGGCTGGTCATAGGCTGTAGGGCCTGTTTCAGTGCTCATTTCCACCTTTGAATATGTGTTGCTTCGAAAAGATCAGAGATTGGCGAGAGATGGAGTTTCAAAGAGTGTAGGGTGTGGAATGTGGCCTGGGTTAGAGCGCCAGGCAACACAAGTGGGTGGAGGGGTGGGGATGGACAGGGGAGGCTGAGACGTGCGGGAGAGAAGTTGTTGGCAGCAAGTAAGTGGCGAAGGATTGGGATCTAGGACTATTGAAAGATTGGATATTTATGCCTTGGGAACCTGGACCTGCATTGTGGGTGCAGAGGTTGGTAAGGCAGGAAAATATGTCAGGATCCACCTCACAGCTTTCTCAATCCACCATTAAAACCAACAATGGCTGTTCCTTGGAGTTCTGGAGGGGTGCAGGAGGCAGCACCTTAAAGAATTGACTTTGAATTATGATAATGATCAGAAACAACTGATTATGGACCACTGAGAACAATATATTGATATTGAGATGGTTCTTGGAAATTGGCTATTGCAGACTATCCACATGGTATTTGTTAGTAGTGACTGACTATTATGTGCTTCATATTATCAAGAGCCTGCTTATGCTAGTTAGAATGAGTAGCAGCTCGGGGATGTGATGACTGCGGATCCGTGCTCTATGTAGATTTAATAAACGTGTCGTATCTTGATGTGTGTTTGAGTCGACTCATTACGGTTCTGTTCTACTTCAAACATTGTCAGGTTTTGACAAAGTTAATAAAATAAAATCTTGAGTATTTCTCATCCTTCGGAAAGTGCTGGAGTTAAATAAATAGCTGCTAAACCAATTACCCTTTTCAATATATTTGAACCAGAGGTAACCTTTGGATGCACATTAATTAAAGCTAACCATTGTAGATCTTATAATGCAAAGATGAAAGGTTGACATTGTTTAGTAACTAATGCATTTTGCAGACCCCTTTAGCGAGAGCAATTTTATTTTGATAAATTAATCTCTCTCCCTCGCATACATTGTACTGGTTTTCAGATGTGGATTGAACAACTCAGTAGGTTGTATTCAACACCATGACCACACATCAGCTAATAATATTTGGAATGTACATGATTCTGGTAAAAAATTAACAGAACCGTGTTAGCATTCCCTCCATCAGTGTGAAGTCTCAAAATGGAAGATTATATTGAGTATAAACATATGTGGGACCAGCAATTCACTTGTGCCAGTGGAGAGCTTTCAATGGTCATTACACAGTGATTAGTGCATCAATGATTATTTTGGGCAGCAGTCTGCTACTGCAAATTCAGCTGCACCTGGGACAAGACATCACGTGCAACAGAATGTGTTTGACTCGTGTTCCTTTGTGCACTGACATATCTTTGAGGAGCAGGTAAGCCTGCAGGGGCAGGAGGAGAAGGGTTGCAGGAGTAGAGGATAAATTATTGGCGGAGATACAGTTGTAGGGCAAATGGGAACTTGGAAGATTACATTAGAATTGGGAGGAATGGGGAGTGTTTGCCAAAGGAGAGGGAGCAATTAAATAATGCAGAGTGTTTATCAGCCATGTGCCATGATTTACATGGCAAACTGAAACAATGTGATTAAAATATGGTTGTTCAAAGTCTGTCCAACAACAACTCATTTAGACCAATATGACATAATTTCCTGAGAAATGACCAAGGAATTACATTGTTCTATTTGTGTCTCATACAGAAATTGTGTCATTGGTGCAAATATATTTCACGAGTGGATGTGTGCAAACAAATTTCCTGAGTCATGCTATTTAACCAAGAAATAGTCAGAATAGCATCCACATTCTTCTTCAGGAGTAACTGCTTCACCTTCACATAGCATGGAGGTAAAACAAAACCATGCACAGGATCTTTTTGTCCAGAATGTTTTACTTATCCTCAATGAATTGGTGGTTTAATAAATATGCATTCATTAATATTTATTCATCAATCATAATTTGTATTGCAGTTGTTCAGTAATGTTCAAATATACAGATCTTTCACTGTTTGTGACATTAATTAAATAACATAAACTGCACTGGTTATAGAGACCTGCACTAAGAATTGCTGTGGGCAAAATAAATAGAAGACTGAATAAACTGCCTCCAGAAGGTCACACCATAACAATTGGTATAATTGGAAGATCTTTGTCTATTATGTTGCTGCAGCATCCAGTCTTTAAAGATATTTTTGCCTTTGTTCTCACGCTTCAGGTGATTCCAAACCTCTGTTCCCTCTTTATCTCTCCATTCAACTGTGTTTTTCCTCATTCCATTAACCCATTTGGTGCCAATTGCCACCCATTAATAGCAGCATGCTGAGCTCTAGCTGTCCTGCAATATCTCTCCAGTGTTGGGACATCCCTGATCAACCTGCACACTCAGTCCAGATTCCAGTTACCCCACTTTTCCTCACCACCATGCCCATGCTCTCCAACTCCCACCTTTCAAGATGCCAGGAATGTCCCAATTCCCCTGAGAGGTCTCATTAAATTATGGAAATGGGTGCTGTGTAGAACTAGCACAGAAGGGGAGATGTGGCTTGGGGAAGATGAATAATGACAGTACTGAATGGAAGAGGAGGGTTGAAGGGCCGGGTGACTCAGATGCTGCTGTTTAGTTTTGCTTAATTAAAAGATACAGCATGGAAACAGGCCCATCAGTCCACCGAGTCTATGCTGACCACTGATCACCCATACACTAGTTCTATGTTATCGCACCTTCTATTCCCTACACACTAGGGCAATTTACAGAAGCCAATTCACCTACAAACCTGCACGAATATGGGATGTGGGAGAAAACTGGAGCACTCAGAGAAAACCCGCACGGTCACAAGGAGAACATACAAACTCCACAAAGACAGCATCCGTGGTCAAGATTGAACCCTGGCCTCTTGTGCTGTAAGGCCGCAGCTCTACCGTTGGGCCACTGTGCCACCCCTTGTTCTGGCATGTATAATAAGGCAATGGACAATGTCATGCTACTGGGGGATTGTGTGCTCTGAGTTTTAAAGTGGTGCAATTTGGGGCAGTCTGAGTACTGAATTAGTTGCCTGTGGATCTGAGGCTACAACTAACCATGAGGTGTGAGGACTAAGGCAGTGGCAGTTCACACAACCACGTGCAACCCTTCCCGCAAAGGTTTAATACCTGAGCCTATGTTGCAGTTTCATCTGATGCCAGTTAACAAAACATTATTTCCTTCAAATCTGCTCCTTTTTCCCAGGGGCTGGTGATGTGTGCGCAGTATGGAATATCCAACCTGTCTGTCCAGCATGGATTCAGGAAAAACATGTCACTTGCTCAGAAATATGGGATAGAGCATTGAGCATTTAGTTATTTTAAAGATGTTGATATCACATTGCCACTGGAAATATGGAATTAAAGTCAGCCCTTTGGCCTTGTCAGACAGCAAGAGAGAGAAATCATTGATTAGTAAGGGTGTCAAAGGTTATGGGGAGAAGGCAGGGGAATGGAGTTTAGTGGGAAAAACAGATCGGCCACGATCGTATGGCGGAGTAGACACGACGGGCCGAATGGCCTAATTCTGTTCCTATGTCATGGTCTAAATAGCAAAGGAAGTCAGAGAATAGAACACCGGGATACTTAACGCTTCTAGGCAGCCACCAGAGAGGCGGACATTTATTTTATGAGTGAGTAGGGAAGAACCAACATAGTATCTACAATAACTCAAAATTCCTGGCTATATATAAACTGGGACATAAATTCACCTTGAAGAATACTGCAGAAATGATTGAATAATAAATGAAATAGTATAGCTTTATGTTGAGGATTTCAGACACAAAATGCTATTTTATAATATTCTTAGCATTTATACCAGTATTTTTTTAATCTGTCAATTTGGAGACCAGGTCTCCATCATCAAGGAAATCTTTTCAATAACTGTGCTGTGAAATCTACAGGTCTCCATCCACTACATTGGCACTGAAATTATGCAGGAATAAAGAAGACAAATGTCTCCTCAGGTATAAAAGAGCAATTCATAATTGGGAACAGAAAGATCCAATTAGCCGATCATTCAATTTGATATTATTAAGGTCATTGAATAAATGCTGCACATTATACCCCGAAAGAATGCCATAAAATACTTTCATTTCATTGATGTGATGCCTCCATTCACCTCAAATTGTAGATGATAATGTGGGTGTGCTTCAGTATTTAGACAAGATGATCATTTATATTAATTACCTTCAAGAGCGTACTTCATGTCCTGGGTAAATAGCTGCCACATAACCTCGGCACTTAGTTTTCCCATGTGAAGTTCTTGGGGGAATCTGAAATTCAGGTAAGTCAAATAAACATTCAACTTAAATATGAAACATACTTTTAAAATAATAGATTAAATATAAAATCAACTTAGCATGAAGGGATACTGTTGAACAGAGACCTGAGAGTCCAAATCCATGATTCCTTGAAAGTGACAACACAGGACGGTGAAAAATGCATATGGCCTTTATAGATTAGGAGTTAGTATATAGAAGTTATATTGCAACTTTACAAAACACTGATTAGACCATGTGGAGTATTACAAACAGTTCTGCTCACCACATTATAGAAAGGATGCAATTGCACTGCAGTGAATGCAGACGAGATTCACCAGGATATTGCTTGGATTGGACGATGTTAGTTATAGGTTTGTTTTCCCTAGAGCAAAGGATGCTGAGGGGTGACCTGACAGAAGTATACACGATGAGAAGCATAGATAGTCAAAATCTTTTTCTCATGTTAGGGAGTGGGGGGGTCAAAAACAAAAAAGCATAAGTTTAAAACGAGAGGAAGGAGATAAAAGGGGATCAGAGGGGTATTTTTTTAAACACGCAGAGTATCTGATCAGCAAAACACAGCCAGAGGAAAAATATTATCATGTATAATCATTTGAAAGGCCTTTAGCATACATTTGAATCGGCAAGGCATGGAGGGTTATGGTCCTAATCTGGGATTATGGGAGTAACGGTCAACATGTACGTGGTCCATTTCTGTTCTGTACAACTCTATGACTCTGTGATCTGTTCACATTTTGTAAGGGAAAATAATTATGAATTTCATAGTTGATTTGTCCTCAGGTGTTTCTGCTTGTTTTATCCAGCAGTATCAATATTTATTTACAATTCCTAGTAATAGAAATGTGTTTATTGTAGTACAAGCTAACTTCATTCATAACCAAAACCAAGAAAGCTATAATTGAAATCTAAAACAATAAAGGCCACACGCTCACCACTGGTCCATGCCGTTCATTTCATGGACTTTCTCAATGCTCCTTCCACTTCCTAACCTATCCACTTTAGGTTCATTCGCATGTAAGGGCTGCTTACTTTGACATGCATAAGTTTATAAACACGATGCATTGGGTTGTATAAAGTTGACTGATGTGTCTTTCAGATAAAATGTGAACAATTATGCAATATAACCTCGCTAAGAAACATTGTACAATTACAATAGCACAACACATATGTGAGATGGAACTACAGATGCTGATTGAAGATAGACACAAAATGCTGGAGTAACTCAGCAGGTCAGGCAGCATCTCTGGAGAAAAGGGAGAGGTGACGTTTTGGGTTGTGACCCTTCATCCGACTAAGAGTCAGGGAGGGGGACATCACATAGCACAACACATCTGGGGGACAGTGGCTGTGGCATAGATCATTTAAAAAAGTTATTATAAAATGACAGCAACTTTTGGCTTCAGGTTCAAAGCAATTACTGTAAACAAAATACTTACAACTAATTATTCATATTAATAGAATATTGCTTAATGCAGTACAAATAAACTTCATTCACAATTTGGAAGTGCAAACAACAACTGCTAAAACTGTGATTTATGTTTCACAGGACAAGACAATGTAGAAATGAGCTGAAGGTAAAGTGGCATCAGTAGGCTGTCATGTCCCTGAGCCTTGTCCAAATGTCCTTCAGCAACCACCTTCTCTATCTCTTCCAATTTTCCATGCAATTCTCAAACTCTTTGATTCTCTTCGTGTCTCTCAACCTCAGTTGATAATGATCTTGAATATAATTCGCAACCGAGTTTTCACTGTCTTCTGGAGCAGACAATTTTAAAGATTTAAAAACAATGGGTAAATAAATTTATAGACAATACACAATAGGTGCAGGAGTAGACTATTCGGCCCTTCGAGAGAGACTGGTTCAAACTGTTCCAGAAGGTTGCAGGAAAGTAATTTCATGCTGACGTGTCCAATCTTTAATAGAAGTTACTGTGTTCAACTTTAAAAGCAAATCGTATTTGAGAAATCAGAATAAATATTAGCTGTTAGTGGAGGACACCAGAGACTGCATCCTCCCCGCCATGAAGTTTTGATTTGTACGGCTTGTCATATACCTTGGCAGCCAGACTGCTGAAGCAGGGATGTAACAGTCCCAGGCCACTCATTTGCCTTGCTCATCATCTGAAATATTGCAAGGTTGGATTGGCTTCTGAGCAAGGCTAGGCTCCCAGATACCTCAGCCACATGGATCTGCAGCCCACTAACATTTTGATTGATTGATCCGGTTCAATTCATAATGGGACCTACTGGGGATAAATCTACTACAGAAAGCTGAGACCCTTTCTGAACTGTTACAGGTAAACTTACAAAACAGACCCACAGAATGTCTAACGTTTGCCAGCGCTAGTGTGTTACCTGGGTATGACAGGAAGGGAAGTGTGTGTGTGTGTGGAGTGGGTAGGTTCCCTCAATCCCCAGCCTCCAAAATCTGGACATAAATTATCTAGGCTTAAGCAGCTGGATAACTGCAGCCACATTAATGAGTCTGTTAGCATGCAGATTGGATCGCAGCTGGAAATGTGCAGGGTGATCATATCATGGTGTTGTTCAGCATGCAATGCAGATGTAACCACAACATTGCCAATTTGGTTTGCTATGCTCTGGCAAGCATAACCTCTCTCAATGTCACTGTGAGGGGCAGGACACATGTTCTGCAAGAGGAAGGACTCCAACTCACCAGCAATAATGTGAAAAGATTCATAAACTATTTACAGAACGTAATGATTAAGGATAGGGGACAAAACATCTTCCATGATAATTATCATTGCTGGTGCCCCGCAAGGCTGTGTTCTGAGCCACCTACTAAAATCCCTAAACACACATGACTGTCAGCCAAATTCTATTCCAAACTCCATTTACAAATTTGCAGATGACACCACAGAAGTGGGCCGGATCTCAAACAATGACAAGACGCAATACAGGAAGACTTGGATCTTGAGAGCTTGGTTCCAAAGTGTCAAGACAACTTCCTATCCCTCAATATCAGCAAGACAAAGGGGCTGGTCAGTGGCTTCAGGAGGGTTGGAGCACATGCGTCAGGCAACATCAAAGGTGCTGAAGTAGAGATGGCCGACACCTTCAAGTTCCTAGTATCCTCTGAAGACTGAGGAAATTTAATATATGTTCAATGACTTTTACCAACTTCTTTAGATACACCACAGAAAGCATCTTATCAGGATGCAACACAACTTGTTTTGCAACTGCTTTGCCCAAGACCATGAGAAATTGCAGACAGTTATGGATGCAGCCCAGCCCATCACAAGACCAGACGCCTTCCCCTCCCCCTCCCCCACCCTCCCCACTCCCGATCAACTCATTTGATGGATGATGCAGGAAAGCACCCAACATAATCAAGGACCACTTACCCCACGGTCACTCCCTCTTCTCTCCCGTTGGCCAGGAACAGCTTTTTTTTCCCTGATGTTATCAGACCACTGAATGGACCTCTCATGAATTCACCAAACGTTGACCAGATCTCTAGATTGGGAGCTTTAGTCTTTTTTTTGGATCTAATTTTTCTCTGTAGCAGTAACACTATATTCTGCACTCTGTTTCCTTTCTGCTCTACCTGTTGTATTTTTGTCTGATTAGTTTATAATTACGTATGGTAACATTTTCCGTGATAGCACACTTTTTCACTGAATCTCAGGACTTTTGAGAATAATACATTTGGTAATTGCATTGAATCCATAAATTTTCTGCCAGTTTCACATATTTCACGTTACATGGGTTGTGAGGCAAGTGCTGAAGGACCTTTTGTTAACTTAGAGGCTTCTGCACAAATAGCTGCAAGGCATGGGTTTATTGAGCATGGAAGCATGACCAAGAGATTGAGAAGCTAGTGGAAGAGAGAGAGAGACATTTTCTGCCCTGGGTGGTTTGGAGAACAACAGTTTCAGTAGAATTTCAGCAAGGAAACAAGCAAGACTACTACAGTTCAGGAAGATAAATCAGTCAATTGCGACTCATGCAGGGCCTCAATGTAAAACATCAAGTATTCCTTCCCTTCCCCACCCCTCTCACCAAGATGCTGCGCAATCCGCTGGGTTCCAACAACAGATTGCTTTTTGCTCCAGATTTCAGCATCTTGCATTCCTGCATCATCTCTTGTGTCAACAAAGCCAATCAAATGCGTCATGAAGGGCCAGGAGGAAATACTCCCCACAGCTAGTTTATGACCATTGGGAGCAAACTCGTGCAGGTAAATGCCCGGTAGTCTGGCAGCCATCAAGGCATCCTGAATCTTCAGCTGTTTGTTGTGCCAAGAGCATTTGATACCCGTGTGGAAAACCACAGAGGGAATCATAGGAAGCTGTGTTATCCACAGCTGACCCTGCTGATTATTCCAGTGTGAAACCAACTCATGAATGAGCAGCAGGGAACTGTAAACTTTACCGCCGTAGACAATGGAACAAATCAACCCTTTATTTCTGTTAGGCTGTGCATGAGGAATCATCAGTATACAGTACCAGTAACTAAAGACAAATTTCCTTTTGACCACAATTCCCATTGTCACGAAGCACAATGTGTCCAATGCAAAATAAATGAAGATTTCAAACCAAATGAATAAGCCAAAAATTTGTTGCACAAAACATAATCAAATTTCTCTTGTGCATTTTTTTAGTAGGCTGTATATGTCTGACGCTTCCCTTGACTCCACCATTATGACTGGATAGATAGTCAGTCTTTGTCTGTGGGCAGGAGAGTCTGGAATTTGAGGGCAGAGTTTAAGGTGCGAGTGGAGAAAGTTAAATGCAACCCGAGGGATTAGCCTATCCACACAGAGTATGGTGGTTTATCTGGAATAAGCTGTCAGAGGAAGTGGAAGGGACAGATACAATTATGTTTAAAAGGCATTTGAACAGGTATATGGATAGAAAAGGCCTAATTCATGCAAAGGACACAGACCTTATTCATGCAAAGGGTCTCAGCATCTCAGGCACCATGGATGATGTGGGCTGAATGGGTACATTTCTCTGCTGTACGCTTTAAAACATGTTTTCTAGCCAGAACAGTGTGAATTAACTGATGGAAATTCAATGACCATGGGAATTACTCATGATGAATAACAGGATCAGAGGATGCAACAGACTAGACATTGGTAAGACTGCTTCTTGTACAGCACTTTACTCATTACAGAATGTCCAAACAAAATTCACCACTGCAAGATCAGGTAGCAATGGAGTGAACTCCAAGCCATTACTGATCACCCACTGTCTTCTAAGGGATTGTCACTTTTAAAATGACTTTTCATCAGTATAAACCTGTACGTGAGATGAGTTTGATGAAACTTTGCATTCACCAAGCAGGTTCACCAGTCAGGACGAGGAAGTGCGCAGATCTTACACTACACTGGATTCATAGATCTGTGCCATCTCCAAGTGAAACATTTGCAGAATGCTTAGCTTTGTAAAAGTAATCGACTACTTTTGTAATAAGAAGTTATCAGCTGCTCTTTGCAGTGCAGCAACTATCTGATCAGAGATAAAACAAAAGGCAGGAAATGCCGGGAGTAAAAAGGTCAAAAACTGCCTGCAGAGCGAGAGAAAAACAGAGTTAACACTTCGGTCTGATAACCTTTCATCTGAAGTGTGAATGTAGTTTCTGCCTCTCCACAGATGGTCCCCGCTGTGATGTGATATTTCCAGCACTATCTGTTTTTCTATTTTAGGGTATTTTGCTTTTGATACACGGTGATTTTAGATATAACATGTGTTCTTGAATGCGAGTAGATGAGAATGAGAGCAGATCGTGCACTGGAATTCCAACTGTTATGCGGCGATGTGTTTAGGCCAGCAGTGGGTCTAGGTGACAGATTCAACTTTCTTTTACGGATCTGCCATTATTAATTTGTACTTCCAAGCTGGCTGAATCCCTGATGAGGTCCTCGTGGCGGGTGGATCCACATTTTTTTTTTGCAGATGCCTACAAACCCACATAATATCCAAAACATCTGATGCCATGGATTCTGGTTTAATCAGTTCCAAACTTGTCAAAAGTATTCAATGTTGTTGAATGTTATGAGTTTGAAAAATGAATTTGAGAAAATAGCATGCTAACTGGTAAAAATCAACCATTTTAAATTGTTTTAAAATGGAAGTGATGAAAATGGGGATGTGGGGGGGGGGGGGGGGGGGGGGGGGGGGGGGGGGGGGGGGGGGGGGGGGGGGGGGGG
Organism: Leucoraja erinaceus; assembly: GCF_028641065.1. Lineage (NCBI taxonomy): Eukaryota > Metazoa > Chordata > Chondrichthyes > Rajiformes > Rajidae > Leucoraja > Leucoraja erinaceus. The sequence continues at coordinate 10,524,774 of NC_073409.1, forward strand.
GGGGGGGGGGGGGGGGGGGGTGGTTTTACCGAAACGGTAGACTTGCTGCCTTATAGCACCAGAGATCTGGGTTCGATCCTGACTCCAGGTTCTATCAGTACAGGATTGTACATTCACCCTGTGACCGTATGGGTTTTCTCCAGTGCACCAGTTCACTCCCACACTCCAAAGACAGACACGTTTGTAGGTTAACTGGCTTTGATAAAAACTTGTCGTGTATGGGGATTGCTGGTCTGCGCAGACTTTGCATTGTTTCTATAAACTAAACTAAATTAAATAAATATAATTTTCAAATCAATGAATTCAAAAATATAAATTTGTCGCCATTGTCATCATTTGGACTAAGTGGAGTTCACTGCTGTGCCTGGCATTAACCATCTGTACAGTGTGGAAGTTTCATCAGGTTCCTTTGACATTCACTGGCATTATTCTCCATTGTTCACCAGCAGTAGACGGAGGAATGGGGAGTAGGGGATGGAGTCCTTACAGGAAGCATGGTGGGAAGAAGTGTAGTCTAGATAGCCATGGGAGACAGTGAGTTTATAGTGGATGTCGGTCAGAAGTCTATCACCTGCGATGGAGATAGTGAGGTCAAGAAATGGTAGGAAAGTGTCGGAAATGGTCCATGTGTATTTGAGTGCCGAATGGAAGTTAGTGGTGAAATGGATGAAGTCAGTGAGTTGTGTGTGGGTGCAGGAGGTGGCAGAGGGAGGTAGAGGTCAGGGATGGGGCCCTGGTAGGTCTCGTCGTCTAGACTACACTTCCCACCATGCTTCCTGTAAGGACTCCATCCCCTACTACCAATTCCTCCGTCTAAGCCGCACCTGCTCCAAGGATGAGGTGTTCCACACCAGGGCACCGGAGATGTCCTCATTCTTCAGGGACGACGGTTCCCCTCCCCTACTATAGATGAGGCTCTCGCCAGGGTTTCTTCCATACCCCGTAACACTGCTCTCTCCACCCCATCCCCCCACTTGTAACAAGGGCAGAGTCCCCCTAGTCCTCACCTTTCACCCCACCAGCCGTCACATACAACAAATAATCCTCCGTCATTTTCGTCACCTCCAACGTGACCCCACCACTCGCCGCATCTTCCCATCTCCTCCCCTGTCGGCTTTCCGCAAAGACCGCTCCCTCCGTAACTCCCTGGTCAATTGGTCCCTTCCCACCCGTAGCACCCCCTCCCCGGGCACTTTCCCTTGCAACCGCAAGAAATGCTACACTTGTCGTTTTACCTCCCCCCTTGACTCCATTCAAGGACCCAAGCAGTCGTTCCAGGTGCGACAGAGGTTCACCTGCACCTCATCCAACCTCATCTATTGCATCTGCTGCTCTAGATGTCAGCTGATCTACATCGGTGAGACCAAGTGTAGACTTGGCGATGGCTTCGCCGGACACCTCCGCTCGGTCCGCAATAACCAACCTGATCTCCCGGTGGCTCAGCACTTCAACTCCCCCTCCTTTTCGGAATCCAACCTTTCTGTCCTGGGCCTCCTCAATGGCCAGAGTGAGGACCACCGGAAATTGGAGGAGCAGCACCCCATATTTCACTTGCGCAGTTTACACCCCAGCGGCATGAACATTGACCTCCAATTTCAGGTAGCCCTTACTGTCTCCTCCCCTTCTCAGCTCTCTCTCAGCCTTATGGCTCCTCCTCTTCCTTTCTTCTTCCCGCGCCCCACCCTATATCAGTCCGAAGAAGGTTTTGGCCCGAAACATTGCCTATTTCCTTCGCTCCATAGATGCTGCCTTACCAGCTGAGTTTCTCCAATATTTTTGTCTACCTTCGATTTTCCAGCATCTGCAGTTCCTTCTTAAACATATCTTATTTTATGTCTTTTTTCAAATTCTGATGAAACCTGCCCAGAGATTTGAGTAATCTCATATTTTCTCCCACTCCATTTTACTTTGCTGTGATTGAATTGTTCTCATTTTAAGTCCAAACCTACTGTGGGAGACCTGGCAATGTCAAAGCAACATAAAGTCAACCAATTTAATTCAAAACTTTACTGGGTGAAATTCCTTTGTGACAAAGGACACCAAGTGAGATATTAAACAGTTACATTTTTAAGTAAATTTCATTTAAGATTACATAAAAAATTAACTTCTCCATTTGCCAGTAGACAATTAAAATGTCATGGTCTTTTGTTCTTAATGAAATAGAAATGAGATCTGTTTCAGGATATTGATGAGTGATTAAAAAGAAAAATTGATTAAAGGAAAAGCATTTACTCATCTTCTTCAGAAATGTGACTGATTTTATTAGTAAAATAAATTAATCTTCCAGAATTTAATCTCACACTTTTGGTAAGATAATATTTTGTCTTATGTGTGCTTTCTGAAGTAATCACCATTCAACAATTCCAGTGATCCATCATTCTTCATTTTCTGTGTCAGAAAAAACTGCAGATGCTGGTTTAAATCGACGATAGACACAAAATGCTGGAGTAACTCAGCGGGACAGGCAGCATTTCTGGAGAGAAAGTAACGTTTCGGGTCAAGACCCTCCTTTATTTTAACTTGATAAGAGGGAATCACAAGGAAGTAGCTGGAAGCCAGTGAATCTATTACACCTGTTTGTATTGGCTATATCTATATGGACATAGTTAATGAATTTTCCACTCTCCCAGACTCTCAAAGCATCCATATATTTTGAGAAGCAGCATCTGGTTGCTCTACACATATATTAATTCTGCATATGTGCTTTGGTGGGGGTAATGCCACAGATGGCTGCTGATTCTCTAATCACATCCTCTGAAGCCCAAATCATTTTTTTTTAATGGACAAAATCTGCATGTTGGAAATTGTGCCTTAATTAAAACTATTCATTTTTTTGGAACCTAAGATGGAGCTGTACTTTGCCAGAAGAATGTTTCAGAAAAGCAGAAATGTTTCCAATTTAAGAGGATTATAAACTGAGACTAAGGTCTAAAGCAAGAGCATGGACAAAGAAATGTGTAATTTATTGAAATACTATTTTGTGACCAAGATGTTGGAACGACTAGTGAACAATTTAAATATGTAGAAAATCCAGTGTAGTTTGTGAATCTTAGAACCCGACAAAATACTGCATGCAGGTTTGGAAATAATAAGAGCTATGTCATCTCAATATCCTCAATTTTCCTGTTAGGTGACTTTAACTGCATGGACTTTCAGTGAATATATAACTTGTTCACTAGCACAATAGAAGCTCAGATCTTACATTTACATTACAGTAAAAGTCAGTTGAACTTCAGGATACACGATGAACATGAATATTTCTACTCTGGGCAAACACAGAAAAACTGTAAAGATTATTTAGATTGGCTGAAATTTGCAGACAGTATTTAATCTCACCTTTAATCTGACAGAAAATACATTTTTCAAGTCCTATTAAGTTTAAGTTAAGCAATTAAATATTTTTACTTAAAAGGTCAGAAAACGAGCAGCCTGAAAGAAAATCCATGTTGACAGATTAGATTAGATTAGATTCCTTTATTGTCATTTCGGTCCTTTCGGTCTGAACAGTTTTCAAATAAATATCAAGATTGATAACCACTACAACTAATAGTTTTGGAGAAAATGATGGCCCAAAGTGGCTGAGCATGCTGGGGCTAAGACTGGCAAAGATCGTGACGTAACATTTTCACACAGCAATGAATAATTAAAAATTCTGAAAGTTGCTTGAAAGGCATCCTCAGCTTTACTCTGCAGACATCGTAGATTCACCAAATAATAAATGCCACATCAATTTTACCATAGTGTAGTAACATGCTCAACATGTCTGACGAAAGTTCCACTCTAGTGGAAGAATTTACTTTGGTTAAAATCAATAGGTTAATCTATCACTCAAATAGCAGAGATTGGAAATGTAAATATTTCAAGCACCATTCACTAGTACTATATTATGTAATATTAATGCTAGGTTAAATAATTTAATTGCCTCAATTTGTCTGCCCCACTTGTTTTAATCTGAACTGTACTTGGAGAGATATGTAGTTAGCAAAAACAGACCGTATTTTGTTTGGAGTCTTGATCTATTCAGTTCTTTAGAATGGAAAACCTGTTCTTTAGTACAGGTATTTAGAGATACCAGTGTACTTGCCTCGGTATTCTAGATGGTAATAATGAAAGCAACAGCAGGTCATTGAGCCTACCTCTGTGAACTTCACAGCACTCTAGGATTTGGATGGCATTTTATGGCCAATACTAAATTTGGGGAATGAAGAGTATTCAGGCGAATACTGCATCCTGGAAAAGAGAGGGATAGCAATTGTAGGCCTAGATTGGACTTGGGTGAGACTGCCCACCAAGGACATGTGGTGGATGAAGCTGTATCAAGGCTCAGATCAATCAGAGAGTTAGTGAGGAAATAGTTGGGTGGGGTGATTGAGCCTCGGTCATTTGGGTGTGGGTCAATGTGGAGTTTGCTAGGTGTATTAACTGGGATCTGTAGTGGTGGGAAGGACAATAAAAGATAAAGGGTAGCTATGGGACGCAGTGTGGAGTCCGGTCCATGTTACACTGTAAATACCCGGTTGTCCAGGGAATAACCAACAAGAGACACCCCAAGCATAACTTGTCTAATTTGCTCCAAATGGTCTAAGAGCCTGGGCAACTAATTAATGCATATCTAAATAGAAAACTGAAATGTAAGACCCAGCTGTATAATGCAAAATAACCTTAATATGGTCACATTTTTAATATCTCTTTTGATTAAATAAACAGCGATTTAATCTAAATATGCAATCTAATTTCTAGGCTAGATTGCACACGACTTTATATCTGAATTTTACATCACCAGTATGTTGAAACTCCCCTGTACTTTATGGTAGCATATTTTAATGCATTTAGTGAAATATTAATCTATTGGAAGATTTGAGTCCTATGTAATGGATGGTCTTTAACACAGATAGACTGGGGGGATAATTTTATTGACACATGGTGGATCAAGCTTTTGTGCCAAGAATTGCCTTCAAACAGATTATGAATTTCCTATTTAGAACATAAATACTATTGTTGCAAATTTATTGGCAGCAGCAACATTTTATGGTCATAAATAAACATTAACTGTCAAAGTAAATTTGTGGCTTGTTGGCCAGAAATCTCTATTTAATGAATTATGACAGTAATGTGTAATTATGCAAATTTCATTTTGGAACAGTGGGTTGGATATTTTGGATCCTGTCACAATCCGATCAGTACTCACTCTTCCTGCTTTTGCAGATTATTAACGCTCGTTTTTGGCTAAGGCTACATTCGCAAAGATTGTACAGCCAAACTGAAGAATCTTCAAAAACAGAAGTGTCAACATATGAAAAATGTCCACCTATAATTTCTGTCAGACAGAAGCAGTGAAAATGTTATCTCTTTAATAGATTTAACAGATCTCCATATAGTAAAATCATGATTTCAAAAAGATGCCAAATATTTCTGTTCAACAAGTCCTTCCTGCACCACCCCCCCCCCTCCCTCCTCCCACAGCAGCAAGGTTTTAATTTTTTCCCAGTTTTGTGCATTTATTGCAACACAACTGTAGATGTTTAGTAAAAATATGAGATTATCATTGAAAAAATGATTGTAATCCGTTGCCTTGGAGTTTCTCTATTTTTATTGACAGCAAGCTCTAAGGTTTAATTATGTTTCAAAAAGCATCTTTGCATTTAGCACTAGGATGACATCAGAACTGAAGCTAAAACGTATAACTCTACTTACTGGTTGAGGATCGAAGAATAGGCTGCCTTGTCCTCTTCTACACAAGAAACCATCAAAGTAATGAGCTTAGGCCAGAATTCCAGATTTTTATTGCTGGGTCCCTGTTCTTCACGAGGAATGTCTTGTTTTTTACTCTGTAGAGACAAAGGTTCATGTTCAAAAACAAAGTGTAATATTATGTAAATATATTACAGATCACATGAATATTATCTATTAATAGCAATCTTCAAATGATATACATAACTTTCAACACACCAAATGCAGAATGGTCAAGATGGCCAATGGGTAAAAGGGGTGAAATGTGGAGTAAAATATTCAGTAGCAGCAACCATTAATTGTTCAATGTCACTTTATTGTCACGGATACCTAAGAACAATTTTTTTTGCTACTATAACCTACTATATATTAGGCACATTCATACTAAGTGCAAGCGTTTTAGACAGTAGACCCCACGGAGTCAATACCCAAGAGCCGCCATGTTTCAGGCTCCATCTTAAGTTGTCAAGTCAATTGACACTTTTCATATGTATAAAAATAATGTGTCAGTCGAAACTTGCTGAGATTTCCTCAAATTCATGGCAGCTGATTGCCAGTGCCATTAGTCCACCTCTGGCTGTTGATGCTCAAGGGGAAAGCACAAATGGCTGGAGGGAAAAGATTGTGTAGGAGTAATCTTTGTATCTAGTTGCTACTGTTAGTAAACACTTGATGCTTTTGCATCAGCATGGTTCTATTTCATAATATATTGGCCACTTGTGAACTAATTCTATTAGCCCACATGTGGCCCAGAATGCAAACTTGGTTGGCATGGACAAGGTGGATTGCAGGACCTGTTTCAGTGCTATATAGTTATATGACTCTATGACTCTCAATAATCATAATTAGAACTATCTTCAGTTTATATTAACAATTTGCATGAGAATGTACATGGCATGATTACTAATTTTGCAGATGACACTAAAGTGGGTGGTATTGTAGAATGTGAAGATGGTTATCAAAAATTACAGCAGCATCTTAATCAGTTGGGCAGGTGGGCTGAGGAATGGCTAATGGAGTTTAATACAGATAAGTGTGAATGTTGCACTTTGGGAGGTCAAACTAGGGCAGGGCCTTCACAGTGAATCGTAGGATCCTGGAAAGTGTTGTTGTGTTCAAGGATCTAGAAGTACAGGTATATGGTTCCCTGAACGTGGTATCACAGGTTGACAGGGTAGTCAAGAATGCTACATTGGCCTTCATCAGTCCGCGTATTGAGTATTGAAGTTGAGATGACGTTACAGCCCTACAACACGTTGCTGAAGTCGTTAGACTTTACTTTAGCCTTTAGCGTTACATCATGGACACAGGCCCTTTAGCCCACTAAGTCCATGCCGACCAGCGAGCAGCCCGTACACTATCCTATACACTGGGGACAATTTACAGAAGCCGATTAACTGACAAACCTGTGCATTTTGGGAGCGTGGGAGAAAACCAGAGCACCTAGAGAAAACCCATGTGGTCACAAGGAGAAAGTCCATACAGACAGCACTGGTGGTCAGGATCGAATCTGGGTCGCTGTCGCTGTAAGGCAGCAACTCTGCCGCTGCACTACTGTTGCCACCACCTTTGGAGTATTGTGTTCAGTTTTAGTCACCTTGTTATAAGAAGGATATCAAGCTGGAAAGAGTGCACAGAAGATTTACGAGGATGATGTCAGTCGAGGGCCTGAGCTATAGGGAGAGGTTGGGAGGGCTAGGACTTTATTCCTTGGAGTGCAGGAAGCTGAGGGGTGATCCTATAGAGGTGTATAAAATCATGAGGGGAATAGATAGAATGAACACACAGAGTCTTTTACCCGGACATAGGTTTAAGGTGAAAGGGGAAGGATTTAATAGGAACCTGTGGGGCAGCTTCATCGCACAGAGGGTGGTAAGTATATGGAATGAGCTGCCACAGAAGGAGTTGAGGCAGGGATACGGTTGCCAACTGTCCCGTATTATCCGGGACATCCCGTATATTGGGCTAAATTGATTTGTCCCATGCGTGACTGCTACTACTCGGGTCGGGAGGACTGTCGGGTCGGAGCACTACGCCCGGCCCCGCCTCACCCGTCCTGACGTAGTGCAGCCCATGGAGTGCAGCAGCAGCGCCTTGCCCATGGCCCTGTCAGTCTGCGGCCTGACCAGCTGTCCGTCCTTCGGCCCTTCGCTTACCGCTGACACCACCACCCATCCTTCTCATGGCCGATCATCAGTTCATAAAGTTGGATGGGGTGCCAGACTTTGCGCGCGACATCGGGCCAAAACTCCTCAGCTGGCCTGCCGACTGGGTTTTGTGTGCAATCCAGCACCCGAGTCGGTCAACGAATTGCTGTGGGAATTTGTCCCTTATTCTGACCTTTTGTCCCTTATGTTGGAGTGAGAAAGTTGGCAACCCTAGGCTGGGACCATAACAACATTTCAAAGACATTTGGACAGGTACATGGATAGGAAAGGTTTCGGGAGATATGGGTCAAACGCATGCAGATGGGACCAGCTTAGATGCGGCACCTTGGTGGCATGGACAAGTTGGGCCAAAGTGCCTGCTTCTGCATTGTATGACTATAACAGCAACTCCAGAGTTTTTTTGGTGGTGGTGAAGAATATGGGGCATCAGCATTTTCTCTCTGTAGCCAATTTACCAATGGCAGCCCTCCACCGCACAGCAAGGCCCAGGGGTTGTCCAAAGATGTCAGGGCAGAGCTGGAAGGTGCTTGGAGCTGCAAGGGCGACTGTGGGCATTGTGCAACAACTAGGTCCAGTGAGCTCAATCAGACTCAATGTGTTGAGCTGCGCCTATGCCTAACTTTATTTGAGATACAGGGAGGAGCTCCACCATGTGGATACACTATATTGTCAATGGCAAGGTTCCACTGAGGAAAGGTGGTACTTTGACAATACTTGATAAACATTTTGAATTGTAATTGAGAACAGTCTAAACAACAGTGTTATATAATGTGCTACGAAGCTCAGGATATCTTGTAATGTGCTTTAGATCTGGAAAATGAACTCTGTTTCAGACCTTTTCTTTGGGCTGTCACCAATTTCCAGTTGGTGGGTAAACATGACACTTAAACAAGCTGCACAGTCATTCTCTGATCTCTTCTAATTCACACTAACATATTTCAGTTAGCCTGATGATTGCCAGTTGGTCTTCCAAGTATCAACCTTGAGATCCCTTCATCTGGAGCTAATCCTGGTCCATCTGGTTGCTCTCTTGCTGAATCAATTTGAAGGTTTCCATAGCATCACTGTTCAGTCTCAATTGGAATAAATACTGTCCCCTGGGATGTGAAGGCATATTATCACACAGTTTACACACAGCAGAGAAATGCAAACTATGTAATTTGCACAAAAATACAATAAATAAGTGGTAGATAGGTTGCTGCCATGTATCAAAAATTAGTGGTATGATTTATCCTGATACTTAAATCAGTTTAATTGGCCTCTATTCAAGAATAAAGTTTGAAAATTATGTGCTAGTGTTAGAATTCTACTCATTTTTCATTGTTAGTATTAAAGTGAATTTAATTTTTTCTGGAACTTGCTTGTTGCTGATCATATAGTAATGATATTCTATTTGAACTCTGCAATCTAGCAAAATCTTACTAAAAAAACAGACAAACACATCTGGATTCATGCAAAACACGACATAGCACAATCGTCTGGATCTCCAGCATCATCAGGCCAAACTCTTGAAACTGGCGAGTTTGCCCTCGACTCATACTCGCAGCATGGTCGACACGAGGTCGTAGGAGGTCTTCGTAACTCTCCTTCATGCTCGAGAGTGGTCTCCGCGTACTCGAGGCCTCAGCTAGGTCGCGGCGTTTTTTTCAATATGTTAAAAAATGCCTGCGAGTAAAAAAAGGTCGCCATGGAAAAAATCGATACTTTTTTTACTCCTAGATATAGTCGTAGTAGGTGGTAGTAGGTCATCATGTTAGTCGTAGATAATCGAGGGTAGTCGAAGGTAGTCGAGATAGTCTTCATAGTCGAAGGGAGGTAACATCATCATAGACGAAGGAGATCATCTTTAAGGGCCTGTCCCACTTAGGAGACCTAAACAGCAACCTCTGGTGACCTTGCCCACCACCCAACATTATCACGAGGTCACAGGAGGTTTTGGTCACTCTCCCTAATGGTCGAAAGTGGTTTCCGCGTGGTCGAGGCTTCATCTAGGTTGTTGCTATTTTTTAATCGTGATTAAAAATGACCTCGATTAAAAATAGGTTGTCGTTTTAAAAATCTATAATGTTTTAGTCGCAGGTCTAGTCGAAGCCGGTTGTGATGCTAGTCGAAGGTAGTCAAGGGAGGTCGAAGGTAGTCGAAGGTAATACCTCCGAGGTGGAAAAATATTGGTTGAAAAAAAGGTAAATGTAAACATAAGGATTAGGACTTCTATCACTCCTGGGCGTCCTCAATCATAGTTGGAGAGTTCTTTTAGCAGAGGAAACTTGAATAAGTGATGGCTCCCAAAAGGCAGACTCGCAGGGGTAGGGCACAACCCTCCAAAAAGCCTGCCATGCATGTGTTGCACACCCAGGAGGAGTGGCAGGAGGACATGTCACAGGAGTTGATAGCCCTGCATGAGTGACCCCTGAAAGAGGATACCGGGGAGGTAGTCAATGTCCCCACCACCGCCCCATCCTTCACTGCCACATTTAACTAGTTCCTTCCCTGCTCGCATGGTTCAGAATGATTTAAAAAAAACCTGGGAGGCTTTTATTGTAAGAAAAATATCCATTCATGACATCATTTTATCATGTGATCATCTGAGCTGTAACCAGTCGACGCTGGTCGTTGTTGGTTTTCAATATGGTTGTTTGAGGTCGAAGGGGGTGTTGTTCAATCGTGGACCAATTTAACAGAGACCATCCTCGAGTAAAACGTGCAAGGTCAAAGCCAGTTTTCAAGATAGTCGAAGGAGGTCGCTGTAGGTCGAAGGAGGTTTTCTTCATAGTCGAGGAAGGTTTTCAACATATGCGTAGGAGGTGGTAGGAGGTTGCAGGTCACCTTGACCTTGATTTTTTTTGGGTGGCGGGCAAAGTCACCAGAGGTTGCTGTTTATGTCTCCTAAGTGGGACAGGCCCTTTACTCTTCACTATTCGGTGTCCAATTTTCCCAAAGTTAATCATGGATAGTCTTATCTAGTCCTTAACATAGTCGAAGGCGGTTGAAGGAGGTCTTCTACATAGTTGAAGGAGGTCTTCAAGATGTCATTTTTTTCAAACTCTTCTAAACTCACCAATTAGGTCGCCCAAGTGGGACAGCCCCTTTATCGCCCTTCCACTGTCAATGTCCTTCCTTTATTTAACTTCCTAAAATCTGCCACCTTGCACTTAATGGGATTAATTTCCATTTGCCAATAGTTTGGCCAACTTTCTATCTGATCCATATCCTGCGGCAGCCTTACACAACCTTCCTTGCTATGAACAGCACTATCAACTTTCATGTCATCTGCAAACTCACTAATCATACCTCTTACATTCACATCCAAGTCATTAATATCTATCACAAACAAGGGTCTCACCACTGATCTCTGCGGTACACCATTGGTCACAGAACTCCAAGCAGAAAAGCATCCTCTGCCACATCCTCTGCCTCCTATCACCAAGCCAAATTTGGCACTAATTAGCCAGCTCGCCTTTCTATGGATCAGCTTTCCATGCAGGACCTTCTGAAATGTCTATGATAGGAGATCCTGTCTGACTAATTTAAGAATTTATTTTGAACAGGTATCCAAATATATTGATGAGACGCTTGTGATTGATGTAGTTGATTTTGACTCCTGCAATGATCTTGCCAAGGTGCCGCAAGAAAGACTAGTCCAAAAGGATAGAGTCTTGAGATCCAAGGCAAGCTGGCCATTTGTATTGACAGGAGAAGCACTTGGATGGAATTTGTGAAGATTCAGCTGTTGCTTCAATTTGACTTCTTCCAATGGCTTTCATTTTCAACCTGCTGCTGACCATCCAAGGAGGAATCAGCCTTTGACAAATGGGAAATTGAGTTTGTGCTTATTGGTGAGCAGGTGACTGAGACCTTCCAGATGAACAGCTTTCTCCTATTGTTTGTCTTGTGGTACAATATCACCATCTCCCATTCCTCATCACAAATATAGTGACACATTCACATTACCTGTTTAACACACAAATGCCACTTCTCTGTTGATCATCTGGTACTCTATCTTCTCCTCCAATGAATCCCCAACACCTAGCAGCCATTCCACACGATCCCTTGCTTATCTTTGTTCAAAATACAGCAATTTTTGCCAGTGTTATTATTATTTATCATCCCACCTCCCCATGTTAGCTGCTATTCCTTTGTCCATCTTGTTTGCTTGTGAAGTTTTTGGGCTGATTTTTAGTCACTGATGTATTTTTAAATTCTGTGTACTTTACAATCCCACGTTTCATATCAATGTATTGTCTTTCCGCTGACTGGTTAGCATGCAACAAAAGCTTTTCACTGTACCTCGGTACACATGACCATAAACTAAGTTAAACTCCTTGTCTGTGCACTACTAACAGGATAGGTTTATTTATCCAAATACGATTGCCTCATCATGGTGGCTATTCAGCAAGATTTCATTAATGGTTGCCGACATAACTTGAGGAAGTTAAGTTGGCAACTTTAACTTCTAAACTAAATCTAAACGATACATACAAACTTTAAAATGAAACACAACCAAAAGAGGAAATTGCATTGCCAAGTACATTACATAGCCACATTATCATGATAATTCTGTGTGGCTGTCTTTTTTCTTCTTGTATGAGTCTAAATTATCACCGATACTTTATTTTATCTTGCATTTGGTTTTGAAGTGAAAGTGAGGGAAAATAACAGCTCGATGCTAGTTTTCTGCAATAGCAAAGTCATCTATATTTAACATTTTATAATGAGCAGCCAACTTGTAGTTATCAGTGAATCTTTCCATTAGCTGGAAGTGATGAAAAATGTATAAATGTATAAATATTTATTCAATGAATATCTTCATTAAAATGTTGCTCAAGATGAAATGTTTCCTAATAATGAGATGTTAAACTTTTGCAAATAAATACACATTTAATACAGCTGTAATTTTCACTACTGCATTGTATTATAACTATGCAATATTTTCTTCACATTTCTTGGATACTCTAGTAAATTGTTAATCATGGAAACTTACATATAAAGAGCAAAATCTATTACCTGATCCAGCAACTGGTTATACAAGTCAAAGCAATTGTCAAAAATGTATCTGTAGGTGGAGTCCAGGCAGGCTTTCACACAATCTTTCACGACCGAACTCGCTCTGGGGGGGCTTTGCAGTTCTTGAACCTGAAATTGTTAATTAATTAATTAATAAAACAAATTAAGCAACAATTTTGCCACAAAGATCATACAAATAAGCAAAAAAAAAAAATTAACAGTGGTAATGTCACATGCACAAAGTCAGAATCTGTGGTGAAGTAAAGGATTTGTGAGTACAAAATTCCAATGCCATTTTACTTTCAAACTAAGTCACGAGGGATATGTCACATGACACTCAAGACTTATTTTCTCCTTTAGCTCAGTACAACAATTCTGCAACATGAGAAGACCTACAGCTTTCATCCTCAAATCTTGCTAAGTTAATTGAAAAATTGGAGCAGCTCCTGAACCAGCAAGAGCCATGTTAAATAGAGCTTCTGCTCCTGACCAGCTCGATCAAACTGCTGGAAGTGTACGCTGGGTTCAGGCAGAGATGTTATGAACTGTACTATACTGCAGTCATAAATACATTATTGATAGGTCAGGACTTAAACATAAATAGTAACTTGACATAACTTGATTCAAGCACACTGTAGCACCTAATGCCTCATAGCACGGTGTCCAACATGCTGCCAACACAGGCCAGGATGGGGATGAAAATAAATAAAATTGCTACAATTTGGACAAAGGTAGTAGAAAAAAATAGAAGTATGAAAAATTTTAGATAGGCTTCAAAACGTTTTCCCAGGATGGAAATGTCAAAAGACTAGAAGGCTTAGCATTAAAGGGGCTGTCCCACTTGAGTGACAAAATTGGCGAGTTTAGATGAGTTTGAAAAAATTACATGTAGAAGACCTCCTTCGACCATGTTGAAGACCACCTTCGACTAGTTACGACTAACTTCGGGAAAATTGGACACCGAATAGTGGAGAGTGAAGACGACCTCCTTCGATCTCCTTTGACCTCCCTTCGACTATGATGAAGACTATCTACGACTACCCTCGATTACCTAGACTAACATGGCGACCTACTACGACCTACTACGATTAAACCTGCGAGTAAAAAAAGTATTGTTTTTTTCCTTGGCAACCTTATTTTATTCTCGGGCATTTTTTAACATATTGAAAAAAAACGGCGCGACCTAGCTGAGGCCTCGAGTACGCGGAGACCACTCTCGAGCATGAAGGAGAGTTACGAAGACCTCCTACGTCCTTGTGTCGACCATGCTGCGAGTATGAGTCGAGGGCAAGCTCGCCAAAACTCGCGGATTAGGTCGCCCAAGTGGGACAGGCCCTTAAGGTTAGAGAGAGAAAGTTGGAAGGAAATGTGGGGGGCAGTTTTTTTACTCTGAGGAAGAACTTCCAAGTTGAATTCTAAGTCAAAAGGGAAAGGAATAAAATTTATTGGTTCTGATAAGCACTGCAGAACTTTCATTTGTCCGGAGCTCTACTTCATATTCATTTTACTGGCTGTTGTATTACCACTGGCATGAATAATACATTCCAAATGTTAAATAACTGCTCACAAGGATAACAGTTCATTCTCATACTGTAGGTATTCCATTAAACCAACATATTCCCATAGGCAGTTTTCTTTCCAAATAGTTTTTCGAAAGAGGTATTAAATCATTACACATTTTTCTCCTTGTCATTCTGTCCTCTCCTTTCACCCATGCCCTGGAGATCAGTGACCAATGGGAACTGGAGGGTGAGCTAGATGCTGGAATAGGCAAGGCAGGAAAACTGGATCAAGTAGATAACAGGAAAGGTACTTCATATATCAATGATCCCCCCTTTGGTGGCCAGGGTTCCCAAGTCCTGGAGAACCAACTGGACAAGGTTTAAACTAAATGGGAGGTCAATATAAAGCCCCTCAGCCTGCTAATGTGGAAATGAAATAACTGTGGTCAAACCTGTCCATATCTCACCCCCATTAATCCTGGAAATGGACAGATTATTAGTACCACGGTGTTGGATAAAGAAAAACTGCTCCAGTTCACTTCTTTGTTCTTGTTTCTTCTCGACCCTCAGTTTCACAACAGTCCCAATCCTTCATTCCTTCCTCTCCATTGTTTTTGGGATTAAAGTTGCCCACATTTAGCATGTTACCATGTGTGATGCAATGAACTACTGCATTGAGACAGCTAGTTTATGCCATCCAGGTTCAGATAGCCTATAACTGATCCAGAACATTAACCCAAAGATTCTGTATAAATAAAATATGTTCGGCAATTAAAATTCACCAACATATTAATTTCAATAGACAATATACAATAGGTGCAGGAGTAGGCCATCCGGCCCTTCGAGCCAGCACCGCCATTCAATGTGATCATGGCTGATCATCCCCAATCAGTACTCCGTTCCTGCCTTCTCCCCATATCCCCTGACTCCACTATCTTTAAGAGCCCGATCTAGCTCTCTCTTGAAAGTATCCAGAGAACTGACCCCCACCACACTGTGCGACAGAGAATTCCACACTCATAACTCTCTGTGAGTAAAAGTGTTTCCTCGTCTTTCAGAAAATATAAGAGGATTAGATAAGAGGATTGGATTTGTATGAAAAAATGACCGTCCGTAAATGGCACTATATGGTGCATTACACTCACCATTGTTGTAGTCAACACTTTAAACAGGGTCAAGCCACCACAGAAAACTTGTGCATGGTCAAATTATAAGTATTGAAAAATCCATATAAGATAGAATAAAATAAAAAAATGTTGCCCCCTCTGAAAAAAAAATAAGGTCATTTTTACTAATGAACCACATTCCATATAACAGTCCTACATGTAATATAAGTGCCTACCTTCATTCGAAAAAAGGTAATGCTGGTCAAAAGGTCCACTGTAGACTTCAGGTCTTGCAGTCTTTCTGGATTACTTGCTGGGAAATTATCCTAGGAAAAAGATATTTGGCTTTACAGCTTTGAAATGCAGGCAAAAGTTGCATGCTTTTAAAAAATGCACCTTAAATGTGTGCAAATACACGGTATTAATGAGCCTTCATTACAGAACTTGCATGTAGATGAACAAGTTAACTGTGCAATAGGGTGAAGCTTCATAAACACATTGGCTGTGAAGTGCTTACAGACATCCCCAGGGCATAAAAGGACACAGGCCCTCTCTGGGTTACGATCGCCAGACTTATGAACAATTGTTACACAAGAGCCAGCCACAATAATTAGAGGTGGGTCGAGCAGACAGGAAGTGGTCATGATAAGAGTTTTAGTCATCTATATAATTAAAAGTCTAAACTTGACCACTTCCTGTTTGCACTGTATATTGATTTTAGAAAAAACCCGACCACTTACGGCTGTGATTTTTGGCCACCTTACTCAGAGTCCCCTTCCAGCTGTCAGGGCCAGAGGATTTTTTCCATCGATAAAAAATAAAAGACTTATTAATGTTTAAAAATTGTTGAGATTCTCTCTCCTGTCAATCACGCCCCTTCAGGCGGGAGGGGGGAGGAGCTATGAAACCCGGATGTGTGAGCGTGGCTCAGTCTCTGCAAGATGGGTGAAGGAGCGGGTCATGACCCTCAGTCTGAGGTGGAAATTTACAGAACACTGAGAATACTAACCTGTGAGTGCCCTTTATGTGTTTTTTAAACTGTGCCTTTTGCAACTGTGTGCCTTTTGCAACTGTGTGCCTTTTGCAACTGTAAAAAAGATGAAAATGTCTAAAATTGATTGTCCTCCCTCCCCCTCTCTCACAGTCTCTCACCTGTTTTCGGCAGAATTTCTGGCAGTTTCTGAGCTGCCAGCCTGCCAGGCTTGAGTTACTGAGTTGCCAGGCCCGAGTGACTGAGCTGCCTGCCCAAATATCCATTCAGCCCACAATGCCCATACTAGCCCTCTGGAAACCAGTCCCTTCAGCCCACAACACCCATGCTAGCACTCCAGAAAGCCCTCCCCCACCCCCACATTGGCTAGCAACCTTGGAATTGGTGGAGAGGTGGAATATTGTGTTGGGGGACCAGCCCTCCCGTGTGAAGCTGGGACCCAACGGGTCCCACTTAGTCTAGTAGTATAGGTATGCTAATCATAAGCAAATGCCTTTTTAAGTCATTTTTGTGTTAGCGAAATCTCGTGATGTCAACGGGGCTTATGTCATCCTTTGGTAATGAATAATGGTAGCAAGGCACTCATCCATTCCACATACAATACACAAAACAGATTACAGCAAAACCGCCTTGGAATTTTACATTTTTAAAAAGCTCTCGGGTTTAATGAATACTGCACAACGATTGGAGTCGTTTATCACGTGATTCCTCCGAGACACAAACAATTTGTTAACTGCCACTGATAACGCTTACGTTGATACACGTGTCACCAATACATCGATATGCATTCCTCAGTAAATTTAATTGTAATTTGACCTTCAAGTATTACTGACGCGTTCCTTTGAATAAAATTAACGGGAGTATAGCACTTCTTGCTGATTTGTCTGCTCTTTCAAATCAAAAGTATGGATTGCTGCAGCTACAAATGCTTTGGTCATACCCAGTTACTTAGAAAATGTAATACAATTTCTTAAAACTGTCTGATGCGGGTACAATTACCATTTGAACTTTGGATGTATCAGTGGATGGGAAAGACATTAATGGCCTTTCCCCTTTAGGCAACTTCTTTTGCAAGTGCAGGTGACTGTCATAGTCTTGTTGAATCGCCGAAAAGTGAATGTGTAGAAGACATCCTACGACTATGTAGAAGACAAGCTATGACTATCTACAATGCATTAAATACAGTGCATTTGAAGTGCTTGTTTTCTGCATCAAAATAAATGTGAAAAGTCAAACTTCAAATACAGTGCATTCCTTCCTTGAGTTTGTGTGTGTTTCAATGATCTAAATATATGAGAAATAAAATATGAGATATAAGTGATGACATGAGGGACTACTCTGAAAACGAATGATATTCACACATCAATTTGAGGTTAAAAAGTCAGGGATTTCCTATATTGGTAATTACACATGCAAAATTCTTATAAACAAACAAATGTTGATAACGGGTACACAAAAATGCTGGAGAAACTCAGCGGGTGCAGCAGCATCTATGGAGCGAAGGAAATAGGCGACGTTTTGGGCCAAAATCCTTCTTCAGATCCTTCAAATGTTGATAACAGCCTGGTGGGTGGTGTTGAGGGTTGTGCTCTGCCCCTGCGCTGAAGCCTTCTCCTCTGAGCCATGTCTCACACCGTCTGATCCACTGAATGCAAAATTGCGCAATGACCATGCACTGGAATGACAGCGCATCACGTGCTGCTGTTTACATACCTTTTTTCTCTCTCAATGAGCCACTGAAAATGACCGGTCAGCAAAGGTGATTAACTAAGACTACCTAAGACTACCTATGATTACCTACGACCCCACTACGACTAGACCGACGACTACAAAAGTATCGATTTTCTCCATCGCGACCAATTGTTGATCGCAGAATATTTTTCTACATGTTGAAAATGTTTCGGAGCCCTTACTGAGGCTGCGACTAGTTCCCAGAAAGCGGGAACTCCTCCTGACCATGGAGGAGACCACCTGCGACCATGTGGCAATCTTGTGGCGAGGGCAGAGTCTCCTGCACTTGCCAAAGAAGTCGCCTAAGTGGGACAGGCCCTTTAGAAACATAGAAAATAGGTGCAGGAGTAGGCCATACGGCCCTTCGAGCCTGCACCACCATTCAATATGATCATGGCTGATCATCCAACTCAGTATCCTGTACCTGCCTTCTCTCCATACCCCCTGATACCTTTAGCCACAAGGGCCACATCTAACTCATCTAACTTAAATATAGCCAATGAATTGGCCTCAACTACCTTCTGTGGCAGAGAATTCCAGAGATTCACCTCTCTCTGTGTGAAAAATGTTTTTCTCATCTCGGTCCTAAAAGATTTCCCCCTTATCCTTAAACTGTGACCCCTTGTTTTGGACTTCTCCAACATCGGAACAATCATCCTGCATCTAGCCTGTCCAACCCCTTAAGAATGTTGTAAGTTTCTATAAGATTCCCCTCTATCTTCTAAATTCTAGCGAGTACAAGCCAAGTCTATCCCATTTAAATGGGTATCGGCCAGATGCAGGCAAATAGGACGATCACAAATAGGCACCTTAGTCGGCTTGGACGTTTTGGGCCAAAAGGGCTGATTCCGCCCAGAATAACTTAAGGCCTTTTTGATTCCGATGCTAAGATACAGAATATGCAGGTTCCTAGGTAAGGCGACTTACAGGTGGCTGCAAAGAAACCGGGTAGCAGTGATAGCAGAAGCCGCAGCCGGAGCCTGCATCAACGGAACACGGGGCTGGAGCCTGGATCGATGGAGCCCGCGTTCGTGGTTGAGAAGGTCTGTGCAGTTATCGACGAGAAGGTCGGTGCGGCGGAAGTTGGGGTCGGCGGTCATTAAGGGCACCGGCGGTTGAACACAGGCTTCCTGGCATGCAGGTACAGTCCCTCATTCACCCACGTTATTTAGTCATTTTTACCCATCATTTAGGGATGTTACATGAATTTAAAAAAATTAAGTATGTTTATGTTTATTTTTGTTAGTTTGTTATCAAAAGTATATTGATGTATGTTTTTGTTAGTTTATGAAAAGTTTATGTGTGTTGTTTTCTCTCTCTCTCTCTCTCTCTCCCCTCCAAGGTTAGGTCTTCTGTTTGCCTTTATTTGCTTCAGTTTTGAACAAGCAGTTTGATTTCATTTTTTTTTTGCATTGTCAATAAACTTGAGAAAAACATAAGTTATTTTTTGCGTAAACCAGTTATCAGAACTATATATTATGTTTGCCTTATGGACTATGAAAGAGAAAGAAGTCTATAAAAGAGAAATAAAGAGATTAATAAAGTTATATAATAAATATTTATGTAGGGGTTCCCTGAAACATGAAAATTATTTCAAGGGTAAAAAGGTTGAGAAACGCTGGGCTAGAGACAGCAACTGGTGAGGGTTGGTGTGTGGTTGGTGGTACGTAGCTACTGGCTGAAAACTTGGTTTTTTAAAAGTGGAAATCGGGATGTCCTTTACCCTTCTAATTTGTAAATCTGATGGTAGCTGCCATTTTATCACATGGTGACTTTGATTTTACCATATGGTATACTACTATATACTATATTAATATAATATAATTAATATAATTAAGGTTTTAATTATATTCATATAATTAATTTATATTTATATAATTAATATAATTTGTATTACAAATAAAATTACATTCCACTCATGACCAAAGGGAATAAAATAGGATAAAAATAAATATAAAATTATTATAAAAGACAACAACTTCACCTCAATTTGTTTCCCCACAATCAAAATATATAAATCTTACTGCAGATACATCAGAGCAGAAATTAAATGTTGTCAATGGGAATCTGGAAGCCTTGATTAATGATACACAAATTGACATGACATCATGTTTATGCAAAATAAAATATGAAAATTGGTTCCATGAGATGTGATTGTACTGTAATTACATTGTCATAAAAGATCAAATGATTCATAAGAGAACAACTGCCAATATTAGTAACTCCAATCCTATATCAAACAAACAACTCAGCAGTTGTTCAATCAGATTTTGGTTCAGGAAATAAATACTATTGTTGCTTGTGACACCCAGGTCCTGAGAATAAATAGAACGCCTCGTTAAATAAAGTTCCTGCCATCAACCATTAATCTATGCCCCTTCCGAGCTCTGGAGAACATTTCAGGTTACAAATATTCAAACACTTGCCAAGTTTAGTATTAATCCTATTCCAGGTTGTCTGATTCACTTGATAGAGTTCCAAATACCAACATGCAACTCAATAGTTACCATCTAGTCAGCCATGGAATATTTCACATATGTCATGTTTTAAAGTCTCTTGCAGTCAGTTCTTGCACAACACAGGCCGGAACCAACCTATTCAGACTCATTGTATTCATTTGGCAAAGGAGGCCAATCAGTGAATAAATCTATACTTTGTTTCCGGCCCCTGGTTCTGGCCATACCCACATTGTCAATCATGCCTCGTGACTTTCACCTGGATCCAGGTGAGACATACCTATATCTACCTAAATTTCACAAATGGTAATCCAAGTAGGACACAATGCTTAGTAATAACTTTTCCACGACACAATTTTCCTTAAAATGAATATGAACTGGCAGGCAACTTCCGCTAAAGCATGAGGTGTAAATAAATAATCATGGAATCAACATGTTTGGATGGTCTGGATCAATAGAAAATAGACAATAGACAATAGGTGCAGGAGTAGGCCATTCGCCTCTTCGAGCCAGCGCCGCCATTCAATGTGATCATGGCTGATCATCCACAATCAGTACCCCATTCCTGCCTTCCCCCATATCCCCTGACTGCTATCTTTAAGAGCCCTTTCTAGCTCTCTCTTGAAAGTATCCAGCATCGGAAAATCAATACAGTGTTGGTATCGAATGGTATCGTTGGTATGCCTACTGCTCCTCCCCAGTACCCAAAAGTTGACTATAAACTCAAAGGAAGAAGAAATGCTTTGGTGGCAAGAAATTGAAGCTAAAGGGAAAAAAAAAATATTTTCAGTATTCAGTAACATTGGTATTGGTTAATTATTTACCAGCTTTTGAACAGATCATTTTGCAATTTTGTTCACACTTACCCTATATTTAGAAAGGTCAATCCTCAGAGAGTTGTGCAACTGATCCAGGAGTTTTATAAACTTTTCTCTCTGTAAAACAAATAAAGCAAAAGTTTCTGTACTGAGGATAAACTACTGTGATTTTCAGTTGTCCAGTTATAAATATTTAGAGTGAAATCATGTGCATCCACAGACTCTACAGACAGCAAGTGCAGGCCTGCCATTTCCTTGTGATATTATGTATGTAGTAGGTGCCACTTGTTCCAACAGCTTTAGTCAATTTTCTGCTGGTTATTACCTTCAAGGAATAAGAATTCATTTTGAAATTTAGGAAATCTGTCTAACCAAAGATTGATGTTGCAGGTAACCTCCAAATGCTATTGCTGAGACATTCTACTCAAATTTATAGTTATTTTAACTATTAATTGATTTCCAAATTCAATTTAGAACTGTACTTTAAAAAATGATATATTTAATGTGCTTTGGATAACAAAGAAACTTACCATTAAACTTTACGATCAATTCTCAAATATTAAAAACAAAACTCATCTTCCGCATCATTCTTAGGCTTTCTCTTACAGTTTCTATTTAGTTGATGAATAGGCAATGGTTGGATTTGACTGCCTACTGAGGCATGTCACTTATCTGCAGTTATAAAAACACCTCTTTTTGCATTACATTTTTCTTGGAATTGTGCATATCTCTTGCAAATCAATAGTAACTTTTTGCATTGTAACAGATGGGTGATATTTCAAATTGTTTTGGTTGGCGTGCCAGCAAATGGTGTTATTATTCCACTAACTGTTGGTGTATTTCCATCTGTGGAGATCTATGTTGTGGAAGCAGTCACCTCATCATTCAATGGCTGCAGGGGTTGACATTGATATATCCAGCTTACTCATGTATCAATGTCACTCTTGGAATCCAGGATGAGACAGCCAACTTGATGCAGCTCTGGAAGACTTCAGTTAGGCTGCATTTGGAGCATTGCATGCAGTTCAGGTCACCCCAATAAAAGGAGGATGTGGAGGCTTTGGAGAGGGCACAGAAGAGTTTTACCAGAATGCTGCCTGGATTACAGCATATTAGCTATGAGAGATTGGACAGACTTGGATTGTTTTCTCTGGAACGCTGAAGGTGAGGTGAGACTTGATAGTGGTATATAATGTTATGAGAGGCACAGCAAGAAAGTCAGAACCTTTTCCCAGGGTGGAAATGTCAAAGACTAGAGGGTATAGCTTTAAGATGAGAGTGTCAAATTTTAAAGGAGACCTGCCTGCAACTTGCTGTCTGGGGTGGTGGTGAAGACATATATGTTAGTAGTGTAAAAGGAGATTTAGAAAGGCACGTGGATATGCCGAGAATTGAGGGATATGGATCCAGTGCAGGCTAATGAAATTAGATTATCTTGGCATCATATTCGGCACAGATATTGTGAGCCGAAGGACCTGTTCCAATGCTGCATTGTTCTATGCTCTACTATGTTTCTTAGACTTAAGGCTTGAGCCAGTGAATTGCCAGATTAATTAGTGCTGGGTCCTTTGTTGTTTGGCATGGATATTGATTGGTTGGATGAGAATGTTGGTGGCATGATTAATAAGTTTGTCAAAATTAGTAGTATGGTGGTCAGCGAAGAGGGCAGTTCAAGTTTACAACATGATATAGATTAACTAGGAAAGTGGGCAAGGGTATAGCAGATGGAATTTGACCAAGACAAATGCAAAGTGATGTATTTTGGGAATGTAACCCTGGACAGGTTATACACAGTGAATGGCAGGGCCCTGTGAAGCTTTGCTGAACAGAGACCTTGGGGCACATGTACATCATTCCCTGAAAGTCGCAACACAGATAGATAAGATGGCAAAGAACACACATGGCATGTTTTCCTTTATCTGAGTGCGATAATTATGATGTAATGTTATAGATGCACACTCTCCTGTGCAATAATATTCTTCCTATATTGTGGCAAACAGAACTGCATACAATATTTAATGTGCTATCTCACCTCTATTTTATTTTTGTGAGTATGAAGACAAGCAAGTCATATGCCTTTTTCAGCCCTATCGCATTTGTTGCTACTTTCAGGGAACTGTGGACTTGAATCCCAAGGTCGCTCTGTTAATCAACACCCTTTCGCACCCTACCATTTACTATATATGTCCATTATTAACCGCTCAAAATGCATCACCTTGCACTGGTTGGGATTAAATTACATCTGGCCGTGCTTGGCCAATTTTCAACCTGATCCATATCCTGCTGCAGCCTTGCAATCTTCCCTGCTATCCACAACACTACCAACATTCATGGCATCTACAAAATGACTAATCCTATCTTCTACATTCACATCCAACTTATTAACAAACATCATAAACAACAGGGCTCCTAGGAAAGATCACTGTACTTCACTGGTCTCTGGCTTCCAATCAGAAGAATGACCCTCCACCACAACCCTCTGCTTCCTAACACCAAAACAATTTTGAATCCAGTTTGCACGTTGGAATTCCAAGTGTCCCAATCTTCTGGACCAGCCTAACATGTGGGACCTTGACAAATGTCTTAAAGCCAACATCCACTGCCCTGCCTTAATCAATCTTTTTCATTACCTCCTCAAAAAACTCAATCAAATTAGTGAAGCAGGATTTCCCCCACACAAAGCCATGTGGACTACCTCAGATCATTCCTTGCTTTTAAAAATCCACATAAATCTTAACTTTTTCATTTTCTCCTATAAAATTTGACGAATAAGGACTTTCAAATTAGGAAATTGGACATGTATGAAAATACCTAATTCCCTTATTTGTACATTCTTTGCACAAGAACATGTACCTTTACACTGAGCTGAAGCTCTTGTATTTACCTTTCCATGGAGCTCAGAGCTCAACATTACACACTGAAGAGGCTAAATGGCCTCTTCCTGCTCTGTGCTTTCCCCAAATTTAAAAAAAACAAGTGTGCCAAGCGCTACAACTCAAGGCTTTATTTTTGTGTTTCTCTAAAACCGAACTGAGACATTAAATATTAAATGTGGCAAGTTAGCAAAATATTCTTAAAGAGGCAGTGCAGGCAATTAACAGACCAAAAGTCAGTTCCCATGAAGTTAATAAATCATAAGTTTTAAAAATAGACAAATGACTTATCCACTCTCGTGTTGCTGGTTTATAGCCAGAATCTATTTCCTGTGCAAGTGATGTTGGGGTGATTCCAAGTGCAATTCCAAACCCTAAATGTGGGGCAAACTGGCGCTGCTGTGGATAATAATTTTATTTCAGACCTGTCCAAACAACTTTCCAGAAGAACAAATTTCACACAAGGCAGAGAGCAGTATTGTGGTGCAGCATGCAGACCTACTGCTGCACCGATCTGAGGACCAGGTTCGATGCTGATCTCTGGTGCTGTGTGCCTCGAGTTTGCATACTTTCCCTGTGACTGTGGGGTTATCCCCTGGGTGGTCCAGTTTCTTCCCATAGCACAAAGATGTGTTTGCTGCAAGGATAAATGGCTAATGTAAATCACTCCCAGTAAAGCAAGGGTTCCCATCCTGGGATAAATTTACTCCCAGGGGGTAAATTTCGCCTACCCAGGCGGTAAATTTGTTGACTCTGGATTTGTACATTTTTTCTCATTGACTGACTGTGTTTGGTTCTGGTACACCAGTATCTGTTCATCATTAGTTGTTCATAAATGAGTGAAATAACATTGTTATGTGCTATTAAAGTTGCCTGGGGTAAACCGGCACGGAAAAGGTTGGGAACCACTGCAGTAAAGGAATGTGGCAGGTGTATCATAGAGAAGTGGAGCAGGTTTGATGGCCAGGTGGGGAAAAGTAGTTAGAGAGCGGGATTGACAAGATTTCTCAGAGAATTGACTGAGACTCAATGGGAAAAATAACTTCCTCCTATGTTGTAGGAAATAAGCAATGGGATATGAAAAGGGGAAATAGATGGATTGCAACTCAGTTCAGGTCTCCTTGGAGTATTTCTCACACCAATGCAACACCTGATATATTGGCTGGATTCTCTGCACCCAAAGGGTTTCAGCTCATAATCATGACCGACATTGGACTTACTCCAAAGTTTGAGGCAGCAAATCGATCCGAGGCTGAAACATTTGTCGTCGCTGTGGTGTGCGCAAAATAGGCATTAATATTGGCCAACAAAGTGCTCATTACTGCTGGAACCCCCGGACACATATATTTGGATGACAGGCAGGAGAAATGCCTACAAGAAAGAAAACATTAGAGTTAAAAGGGATTACAGATCATATTTCTTCATGGCCCTATTTATATCTTGCCCGTCAACTTGAGGTATGTGATTATATCGTACCAACATAAATCAGAAAT
Source organism: Leucoraja erinaceus (assembly GCF_028641065.1). Classification (NCBI taxonomy): domain Eukaryota; kingdom Metazoa; phylum Chordata; class Chondrichthyes; order Rajiformes; family Rajidae; genus Leucoraja; species Leucoraja erinaceus. The sequence continues at coordinate 10,550,646 of NC_073409.1, forward strand.
AAAAAAAACAGGTAGACAGGGTAGCGAAGAAGGCATATAGCATGTTTGCCTTCTTAGCTCAAGGCACAGAATATAAAAGTTAAGGCATTACTTTGCAACTTTATAGAATACTCGTTAAAAACTACTTGGAATATTGTGTGCTGTTCATGTCACTGCACTATAGTAAGTATGTGGTTACACTGAGAGTGCAGTGGAGATTCACCAGAATGATACCCAGACTAGAGGACTTCAGTTAAGAGAGAGATTGGATAGGTTGGAATTGTTTGCCCAGGAGCGAATGAGACCAAGGGCTCCATCATTATTGGGAATTTCCTCAAAGTTCATCTATTACTAAATTGAGAGGAAGAATTGTTCATCCAGATGAAGGAAGCTCTTGATTTCCCAGTCCCTCCTAAGAACATTACTTTACGCCAAAGATAGGACTTAAGAGATAACTTGAATCCTTTCTGCTGCACATTTGCCTTAACTCATGGTCTCGTGGCTATTTGAAAACTGCTGTTTTTTTACACAAGCTAATGTCTTATTAATATATCTGGTCCATTTAGCTCTGAATGGCTCTGATACTATTTTAACGGCCTATCACATATGTTTCTAATGGCCACAGCAGTGGGGAGCTGGCCACTGGGATTTTAACTTGGCTTGGCCCATGAAATTGGTCTGGCCTACTGATTGTAGTTCTTGAGCACATTCTTTGCCTATGGAACAATTAAGATTAATGATTAAATATCGGGTTGACCTAGTTTGAACCAGTATCTATTAGATTAAAACAACAGTCAATGTAACTTTTTAGACAGACATAAGAGGACCACCAGTTAATAAACAAACGATTTAAAAAGTTGTAATGTGATAATGTTCTATGCAGGTTTGAACCTCTCCCGGTGACTGGCTTCAGTTATGCCAGTGTTAATACTGATGCAATTGTGTCAAGACTGCAGGTTAAAAGCTTCTACAAAGAATGATCTATTGTTTCATTAGCAGAATGAAACAATTCATCACTTCTTCAGGATTTCAGCTGTTTTCTGCTCAGGTCAGACAGATGATTGAGAGAAGCCCCAAAGAAATGGAATCACCAATATTTAACATTCGCAGACATGTTTACAATTTGTATGGGGTTTTAATATCTCTATTTCATTATTGTTGCAAGAAAGAACAAGGGGTTTAAATAGCACCTTTTACATCCTTGGGAAATCCTTAAGTAAGGTACAGTGAATAAATTATAATTTTAGTTTTGTGGCTGTGGTTTTGTGGGGAGACTGTTTTACTGTTGCATGCAGGCCCAAGTTGTAAAACAGTAAATAGTAGAGCAAAACATGCAAACTGCTTTGGTGGTGTTGATTACGAGGCAGTTGAGCTGGACCACTCCTCTGCTGCTTTTCAAAATGTTCTGGTTTTCTACAGGTGGACAAATGTTAAAACATCTTCTATCATCAGAGAACATCTCTGACAATACAGAAATATTATGTCAGTCTGAATTCTATACTCAAGAACAGTTGCAGTTTGAGCGTCAAACTCTTGTTTCAGAAGCAAAAGTGCTATCATTGAATTTAAAACAGAATACCTTATTACTATATTATTGTTTGCCACAATGTCATGGATGAAAGATGAAGATGAAAGATACACCATGTCTCAGGCCAATAATTGCTACATTGCTAGTGCAAGATGTCTACAGATGAACCATCCACATGCAGCAAAATTTACAGCATGGGACATCACCAAAATAACGGACCATTTAGGTTGTTCCTAGTTCCCAGCTCTCCATCTGTAACATTCAGTGCTTATTCTGAAACAATTTTGTAATAACTTCACATATGTACTGAGGCATAACAAATTTATAAAAAATGTAACCATCAACTTATTGAGGTTGTGAGTTGGCAAACTGAAAATTCCAGTCTTAGTTCATCTCTAGTATTTGATCTAAGTGAAGACCTAATGTTTTAAACCATTTTTGTTCTTGGTTCTCCACACCAGTGCAAAGGTTTGTGCACTTGTGCCCTTGTGTGCTGCTTATTCAGACGTCTGGACTGACATCTTCAAACCTGTCACTGTGCCCAAGCTTGCCCCACTGCCTTAAAACCAACTCCATCGTGCCAGTGCCAAAACACTCCACTGCGGCAAGCCTCAACGACTTCCGCCCAGTTGCACTTACCCCCATCTCAAGCTTGACCTACTTGCTGGGATAATGTAGTACTAACACCATCATCAAGTATTGCACTTGAAACTACATTCTTTCTGATTATTATCATGGTGACTTTATTGACTCAGCTGTTTCTGTTTAACTGGGGAATCCAAAATTTGGTTCAGAAATGCCCAAAGATGTTCTCAATCTTCTCTTCATCAATTTTATTTACACCTTTGTGGAATGGAGAAGTTGCTGACAACTGGTTGTGTAACCTTTACAGTTCATTAATTAAGTAAAAGATACAAGTTACACATATTGCTGCATCTGAACTCAAAAACAGGCCAGAATGTGCAAGAATAAGAATGGCTGATTTAATTCAATGAAGTATATTCGGGACAGGTGGATTTTTACAAAAAATCCATTGCTTTCATTGTTACCAGTGCTGAGTCTAACTTCATTAATTTTGATTGATTTAATCACTTGAATTTATGTCCCATGTGTCACATTGAGATTCAAATGAAGTCTGTGGATCAATTATACCAAACACTGCTGATAATCCATAATTGAATTGCAAGATTATAATATCACATGGTCTAAAAGGCCATGGCCATACTCATACCTGTTCTGCACTTCAGCAAGACATTACCCAAGTGGCTTGAATAAACAAACTGGGATTTGAATATCCCTCCTTAGAACATAGAACAGGACAGCATTATAACAGACCACTCACCAACCATGCCTCTGCCAGTCACAATCCCATCTGCCTTCACATAGTCCATATCCCTTGCTCACTGTCTGTTCACGTGTCTGTTTTAAACATTGTGATCATACCTGCACCTTCCCTGGCAGAGCTCGCAGGCATCTGTTAATCTCTGTGCAAATAACTTACTTTGTAAATCTCCTTTAAGTAATGCCCCTTATAGCATTTGTCAATTGACTATATGCCCTATTTTATGAGTATTAATTTTATACATTTCTATCAGGTTGCCTCCGATACTCCAGAGAAAACAAGTCAAGTTGGTCCAACTTCTCCTTATTGCTAAAACTCTCCAATCTAGGCAACCTCCTGGTAAAACCTCAACTGCACCCTCTCCAAAGCCTCCATATCCTCATTGAGTCTTGTGACCAGAACTGCACACAATACTATATCCAACATTTTATGCACCTGAAGCATGACTTTTATGGGGAGACAAGGAACTGCAGATGCGGTTTAAAATACACAAAGTACTGGAATAACTCAGCAAATCAGACAGCATCTCTGAAGAACATGGATAGGTGACATTTCTGGTCAGAACCATTCTTCAATCTGCAGAAGGACCCAGCCTAAAATGTCATCTATCCATGGTCTCCAGAGATGCCGTCTGATCAACTGAGTTACTCCAGCACCGTGTGTCCTTTTTTTACTACTTTTATATTCTCCTGCACCACATTATTTATTGTTGGTATCCACATAAACAGAATATCTAGATGGGCAAAACTAATGACAATATATTGGCACAATGGAAAGTTCATTGAGCTCATTGAGGATGAATAGCTAAGTATACGGAGATCAACATTTTGTGCATCAGGTGAAGTTTTGTAGATCAGCTGACAAAGGGTTTTCAAAATTAAACGTAAATACTTTTTCAATTAAACTCTGAAAATGTAATTAAAAATTTTAAATACTAACAAATAATTTAAAGCATTTTCCAAACACTTTCAACCCCTTTTAAATAGATACGATTTTTCGGCTGTTTGTCAGCAGCCCAGGGATAAAGCTGAAGCCGCTGATGCTAAATATCTTTCCTGATGAGTCAGGATTCTGTTGCAGGGGTCAACGGAGAGTCCAGGGGAGGAGGCAGAGATCAGGTGTGGTGGTGACTGATTTTTAGTACGTCTTGAACTTCCTTGTTTGACAGGAAAGTCCGATGTTTGGAATGAGTGAACAGCTGATAGCTGGCAGTCCCCCATTGAGCTGATTCATACCAGTCAGGGAGCCACAGTCCTCCACACTCACTCAGTGGACTGTGATGAGGGATTAACACAATATTGTGCAAGTTATTGGCAGTTTGTGATTGTATGAGAAAATGCTGCTTAATGTCCCCACTTAGGAAACCTGAACAGAAACCTCTGGAGACTTTGCGCCCCACTCAAGGTTTCCGTGTGGTTCCCGGAGGTTGAGGGTGGTTGCCGGAGGTTGCAGGTAATGGAAGCAGGTAGGGAGACTGATAAAAAAACTTCCGGGAACTGCACGGAAACCAAAGTCTCCAGAGGTTTCCGTTCAGGTTTCCTAAGTGGGACAGGGGTTTAACTAAGAGCAGCAAAACATTCTAAGAACTATCAAATGCAATTTCTTCATCAAATTTAACACATTAGGTGATATATGAATAATCCTTGTTTGCAATGCAATTTAAAATGGACATATAAATTATTTTAAATTAAGCTCATACTTTTTCAGGGTACTAAATTACATAATTTACATTGTACTAAACATCTCAATTACTCAAAAACACAAATTTCTCTGACTTGATACTTTTCTTTATTCCTAACCACTGTTAATGTGAATAACATTTCTTAGTTTCCAATTTTTCAGCATGCTATATTGTAATAATTGTGCCTACCAGGCATTCACAGCTAATCAATTAAGATATATCATAACCACGGGATATCTATAAATGTGACTCATGCATCATTAAAATCCCATTGCTCCTTGCTCAAAAATAATTATGTTTTGCAGCAAAATATTTCACACCAATGTTTAACATTAAGAATACTTTGTGGCAGCTGGTTAACTTAGGAACAATACAAGTTTGCCCAATCGCTCCTCATAAGGTGATACTCTTTAATCCAAGCATCAGCTTCTGCAGTTTCAAGTCTCCAAATCTTGAAGGATGCAGCAGCACACTGTCCACACCTCCCTGGAGTACACAAGACATCATGCATCCTCTCAGAATATTTGGCCTCTTGTTAGCATGTTGGACTCTTCAGTCTCAATCTCCCCCCTATCTATCATCCTGGGGGTCCTAGTCAAAAGCACACAAATCCCCATTTTTAAATGGAAGCTTTGCAAGCCCAGGACAACCCTAGAATCTCAGCCAATCAAGGCCTGGTTGAGCCCCTACATCCTCTGTTTTGGACTCGCCTAGTCAAACATGCACCAAATCTCCCATTTTTGTCAGCAATAGACATTCCCACTCAGCTGAAGCTCTCTATGCTGAGGCAGAAGGATTTACTTTATGAACGCACCAACAATGTACTTCCTTTCACAACAAAAAACTAATTAAAGACTCCTTTAAGATGCTCAGGTTGTACAGCAGTTTTTCTAGTGTGATTTACATGTGGCAATGCCTGGAGTGAGTATGGTCGAGTTAGTTGATGGATGTCATAAACTGCCCAGAGAGCCCACCTGTAAATGCACACATTGCCACATTACCCAATCTGCTGAGTACAATGGTTTCTATTCATAACATGCATCGAGAGCTTCAAGTCCCTGGGTGTAAATATCATCAACAATTTGGACCAAACATATTGATGCTACAGCCGATAAAGCACGCCAGATCCTCTACTTCCTCGGAAAGCTACTATACGGTTGGTTTATCAAATGTTCCACCCAAGACCACAAGATAGTACAGATTGTTGTGGACACAGCCCTGTACAACATGCAAACCAGCCTGCCTCTACTGGCTATCGTTATCACACTGCCTCAGGGAAGCAGCTAATAAAATCAAGGGTCACTCACACCCTGATCATTTCTTTTTTTTCCCCGCACTCTCTTTGGACAGAAGACACAAATGCTTGAGGGAAGGCATCATCAGATTCAAGGACAGCTTTTTTCTCACTGTTATCACACTCCTGAACAGACCTCTGAACCCACCAATCTACCTCATGTATTCCTAACTCACCAATCTACCTCATTGCAATAATCACACATATTTCAACTGAATTTTCTCTTTAGCTACAATACTTTTTTCTGCATTCTGGTTTATTTGCACATCTTTGTGTTTGATTTTGATTGTAATTATGTACGAGTAGTTTTAGTTCTTTATTGTAACAATGTGCATGCGACAATAAATCAATAAACAAATGCCAATTCCAATTTAAGCAGCCAATAATAAACTCACACTGACAGGAACAATCCTACTTGTTCTAATTTCGTAGGCAATGTTATTTATGTTCAAGGTCAAAAAATGATACTTTTATGGAGAAAAATCATGATAAATCAAAATAATTATTAAAATCTTTAGTCGGTTAGCACAACCCAGTCTAAAGATTAAAACAAATATTCTAGTGATTTTAATGAATTATCACGCTTGCTACCCAGAGGTAACATAGAGAACCTTGAGCTATTTGCAATACCCAGATTCAGTTCAGTTCATTCAGTTAATTGTCACGTGTACCGAGGTGCAGTGAAAAATATTTTTTGTTTGCTAACCAGCCAGCGGAAAGACAATACATGATTACAATTGAGACATTCTCAGTGTACAGATACATTATAATGGAATAAAGTTTAGTGCAAGGTAAAGCCAGTAAAGTCTGATCAAAGATGGTCTGAGGGTCCCCAATGAGGTAGATAGTAGTTCAGGAGTACTCTCTGGTTGTGGTAGGATGGTTCAGTTGCCTGGGAAGAAACTGTCCCTGAATCTGGAGATGAGCATTTTCACTGTTCTATACCTTTGGCCCGATGGGTGAGGGGAGAACAGGGAGCAGCTAGGGTGCGACACCTTGCTGAGGCAGTATGAGGTATAAATGGTGTTAATGGAAGGGAGGTTGGTTTGTGCGATGGTCTGGGCTGTGTCCAGAATTCGCTGCAATTTCTTGCGGTCCTGGATGGAGCTGTTTCCAAATCAAGCTATGATGCACCCCAATAAAATACTACCTACAGCACATCTGTAGAGGTTGGCGATGGTTGATGGAACATTCTTACGGAGTAGAGAAATTGGTGTGCTTTCTTTGCCATTACTTCAATATGGTTGGTCCAGAAGAAGTTATGGTGATATTTGTGGTGAAGTTTTCAACCATCTCCACTTTGGCACCGTCAATGCAAACTGGGCTACGCTTCCTGAAATCGTTCTCTATCTCCTTTGTCTTGCTGACATTGAGAGAAAGTTGTTGTCTCGACACCAGGACACGAGGTTCTCAATCTCCTTCCTGGTGTGCACTGAAGAGCAGGTGTCAGACCTCTGACCTGAGGAAGTAGTGACTACATTACTGGATACCTCATTGTGCTGAGCTGAGGCTCCAGATGCATGTCACATCGGGACCTTCACCTTTATGGCAGCTCAGGCTGGCAGTAATAACACAAGCTTGTTCATTTGAAATAAAAACAGAAAATGTTAAAAAATACTCTGTAGGTCTGGCAGCCTCTGTGGAAGGAGAAACTGCTGATACTGCAGTTCTGCAATCCTTGTCACCTCGAAATGAAAATGGGAGTGCAGAAAGACAGAAGTGCAGAAACACTCCAAAGGAGTACAAGTGTGTAGGTTAATTGGCTTAGTGTATGTGTCCCTAGTAGTAGGATCGTGTTAATGTGCGGGGATCGCTGGTCGGTGCGGACTCAGTGGGCCTAAGGGCCTGTTTCCGCGCTGTATCTCTGAACTCAAACTAAACTAAAGGTATCTTCATTTCTATTCCTTAATTTACTCAATCTTGATGTTCTCAATTAGTTGCCATAATTGGAGTATTAAATAATTCCTTCTTATTATTTTAATAATTAGAGTCAGAGTCCAACAGACACAGCCCAATTTGCTTACATTATCCTATATGCCTCAACACCAGTCCCACCTGCCAGTGTTTGCTCCACACCTTCTTAACCTGTCCTATCCATGTACCTGTCTAAATGGTTCTTAGACATTGGGATAGTACCTGCCTCAACTACCTCCACCGGCAGCTCGTTCCATACACCCACCACACTTGTGTGAAAAATTGTCACCTCAGGATCCTATTAAATCTTTCCCCACTCACCTTAACATTTTCAAATATCTTAATCTATTTCTGAAGCTTTTAAATATCTCCAATTATGATAAAACTCTTAAATCAGTTTGAATAGCCTATTTCAGCACAAGCTCCCAAAAGGCAAAGAGGCTGATACAGGGGCAGAGCCTCGGGCTTGAAGCCAGGTCACCATTTGGGGTCCAGTCCTGTTCATGAGGCAACTTCAGCAGTCTAGTGGTCAACCTGACCCCTGGGACTACAAAGAGTAAAGGGCCTGTCCCACTTACGCGACTTTTTCGGCGACTGCTGGCACCTGTGATAGGTCACCAAAATGTTTTAATGTTTAAAATTCAGCGGTGACCGGAAAGATGCTACGACTCTTTGGATGACTAGGAGACCTTTCACGACCATACAGGCGACACCCTGGCGACCTGCCCCCTGGTGGCACCATGTGGGTTGGATAGGCCCTTAAATAGCACAGCAGGACAGAAACCAGGAGCAGACTGGATCAAACATAATATTACCTCTAAATACACTTTTTTGAACCATCAGTTATAGATAATATTCTTGTAATGCAAGAAAGGAGAGCAGTTGAGAGCCTGAGGCAATGTATTGAAACTTCCTGGATTATGTCAATGAGTATTTCTCCTTTGTATTTACCGAGGGAAAAGGCAGTAGGACGGAGGAACTTGGCGCAGTCAATGGCAGTGTCTTGAGAGCAGTCAATGTTACCGTCGAAGAAGTACTGAAGGTACTGTCGTGTGTGAAGGTAGACAAATCTCCAGGGCCTGATCAGATATATCTGGGGACATTGCAGGAAACTAGATAGAAAATTGCGGGAGCCCTAGTTAAATTTACGAGTCATCCTTAAATACAGGAGAGGTGCCGGAAGACGGGAGGGTGGCAAATGTTGTGCCTCTTTTAAGAAGGGCAGTAGGGAAAATGCTGTGAACTATAGGCCAGTGAGCTTAACATCTGTAGTTGGAAAGTTACTTGCGAGTATTCTGAGGGATAAGTTATACAGGCATTTGCATGGGCAAGGTCTGATTAGGGTTAGTTAGCATGGTTTTGTACGTGGGAGGTCGTGTCTCACAAATCTGATTGATTTTTTTGAAGACGAGACCAAAAAGGTCGATGAGGGCAGAGCTCTAGATGTTGTGTACATGGACTTTAGTAAGGCATTCGACTAGGTTCTGCATGGTAGGCTGCTCTGGAAGGTTAGATTGCATGGGATCCAAGGAGAGATAGCTGAATGGATAGCAAATTGGCTCCATGGAAGGAAGCAGAGGGTGATGGTGGAAGGTTGCTTCTCGGACTGGAGGCCTGTGGCTAGTGGTGTGCCTCAGGGTTCAGTGCTGGGCCCATTACTGTTTGTCATCTACATCAATGTTTTGGAAAAAAACTTACAGGGCAAGATTGGCATGTTTGTTTATGATACAAAAGTGAGTGGTTTTGCAGATAGTGAAGATGGTTGTGAAAGATTGCAGCAGGATCTGGATCGATTGGCCAGGTGGGCGGAGGAATGGTTGATGGAATTTAATGCAGAGAAGTGTGAGGTTTGCATTTTGGGACGTCGAACAAGGGCAGGACCTACACAGTAAATGGTAGGCCTCTGGGTAGTGTTGTAGAGCAGAGGGATCTTGGAGTACAGGTGCATGGTTCCTTGAAGGTCGAGTCGCAGGTAGATAAGGTGGTCAAAAAGGCTTTTGGCATTTTGGCCTTCATCAGTCAGAGTATTGAGCATAGAAGTTGGGAGGTCATTTTGCAGTTGTATAAGACGTTGGTGAGACCACATTTAGAATATTGTGTTCAGTTCTTGGCACCGTGTTATAGGAAAGATATTGTCAAACTTGAAAGGGTTCAGAAAAAAATTATGAGGATGATCCATGGAGAGCAGGAGGATGGGAAGAGATCTTATAGAGGTGTACAAAATCATGAGAGGAATAGATCAGGTAGATTCACAGAATCTTTTACCCAGAGTAGGGGGATCGAAAACCAGAGGACATAGGTTCAAGGTGTAGGGGAAAAGATTTACTAGGAATCCAAGGGGTAACTTTTTCCACACGTAGGGTGGTGGGTGTATGGAACAAGCCGCCAGAGGAGATAGTTGAGGCTGGGACTATCCCAGCGTTTAAGAGACAGTTAGACAGGTACATGGATAGGACAGGTTTGGAGGGTATGGGCCAAGCGCAGGCAAGTGGACTAGTGTAGCTGGGACATTGTTGGCCAGTGTGGGCAACTTAGGCTGAAGGGCCTGTTTCAACACTGTATCACTCTATGACTCACTGTCCAATTTCACTGGTGCAATGAATTAAAAAAGTCATTCCCATTTTTAGAGTTTTCCACCTGCCTCTCTCTCCCCCTGGTTTTAAAATGACTATTGCTTTAAAAAAATACCTGGCCAATTTCTTTCACCTTTCTCTACATTTCCACCAGCCAACTGCAGAATAGCTGTGCAACCTTTCCAATAGCTGGCAAATGGTAGCTGTAACCCTAGCAACTCCCTCACCACCATGCCATGAATGAATTCTAGAGGACTGACACTGAAAATTAAACAGAGTTCCATTGTGCTGGAATATTCCTAATGAAGCTAGAAAATATTATTATATCCACTTAAATCCTATGCAACGGGTCAAACTGCTTATTTAAACACAGCAATGATACACTGAAATTTTACATGCCCATTCCTTTACATTATTCATCTCTCACAACCTCTGACACTACCTTTCATGACCAGTTCCTACATATGTAGATAGACTGGTGTGAAGGTTTCAAGGGGTGAAACTAAATCTTCAGCACTGGGGCTGAATATGAGGAAACAATGAATAGATTGGGACATTCCCACGGAATGTTTCTTTACAGCCCTTCCATTCCTGCTTTCTAGTTCAAAATATATTCCCACAAGACGGTTTATATCTACATTAGAGTGGAGGTAACATTGACAACATATTAACACTTTGAATGAGAAAAACAAGAAAACTGGACAGGAAAAAGCTCAACCAACAAAAAATTCTAAATTAACTTCTCTAATTCAAAACAACAGCTGAAGCTACAACTTCCACCAGCACCTTGCCTTTACATTTAAATTGCCTAAGGGAACAGAAATTTTATATGATACTTTCACATTGAAATTAATTTTAAACGTAAGTCTATACAATCATTGATCTGGCATTTTTGATCTTTTAGGATATTTATTGACGTTTAAAATCAATTCACAAGCATTTCTCACCTGCTGCCCAGCAAACGGAGACAGGCTGGCTGCAGCAGTGATGCTCATCACAGGTCAAGGACCAGACAGTGCTGTGGCTGACGATAGCGTCACCTTGCTCGGGGCAGTGTCACCGTTCCCAGCGCAGTGTCGTTACCGTGCCCGGGGCAGTGTCAGCACGTTGCTCAGCCCTGCGGCCAGTCCTGTCACCACTGCCTGGTCAGCGCTGTCTCCATTGTGATTCCACATCCAGCCCCCAGCGACACTCCCACTCAGCTAACACACAGTCCAACTCATTTAGCTGAGGTCTGGATTGTAGCAGTAAATGCAAGTTTCTCTAAAATTATTTTGTTTTATTCTCTCTACATTCTCATCACCTGCCCCCAGATTCTAACTGCCACCTGCACACTCAGGGCAATTTACAGCGACCATTGAACTTACCATCCCTGCACACACACACCCTCTCTTGGGAACTGAGAAGTAACCATGATAGGAAGGGACTGATGCCACATGTAGCCACAACCAGAGGATAGGTTGCTCTCATCATGAAAGGATACTGATACACCAGATAACTGTGCAACAATCCAGCACATCATGGTCATTTACATTGACACCAGCATTTCATTCTGGATATTTAAATCCAAATTCAAATTGTCAATGTAAATTGTATGATATGAATTCTTCATCAGGATAATTAATCCAATGATATAACTGCAACACTAGCTTGACAAAATGGTTCTTTATAGCCAAAAGGGTAAGTCAAGAAGAAAAAAATTACAAATAGTTACTCACGTCATGGCCTGATAAATTGATTCAACTCCATAACGCATTGCAAATTCATCCACAATTTCTTGAGCGTAATCTTCAAAGTACACTTTCCATGCTTCATCTCCTTTCACTTGTGGGATTTTTACAACACCGCTATATTTTGTTTCAGTCAAATAATTGAACAGGTTCTGAAGGCAATAACAGTTGTGTTAAATCTGTATATTCCCGTTTTGAAGATAGTCTATAAAAAACTGTTCATTTTATTCAAATTATATTCCCATTTTAAAGCAGCATAAAGAAAATATTAATATGTGAATATTGAAGGGAAACAAAGCCACATCAAGAAGATGCAAGGTATTACAAATTCTCTTGTGTCAAATTGTTTTACAGAAAATGGATCAAAATACAAGTGACATACTCAACCACAAATTCAAACACAGCAGGCGGATAATAATTCAGTGGTTAAAAAGCTCAAAAATTGAACATTTTTGATAAATGGTAGATTCAATACAATTTATGTTACTCATCTAGAAATTCAGGTGTATCATATTGACTTTCTTTTCAGAGCTATGTTTTTGAAGATTGATTATTTCCAGCAAAGAACACGAGTTAGACCATTTCTGGTTCAAGACTCCACTCCAGAAATCCAACTGGGCATTTCCAGCTGTGATTCACTAATCCACACTCAATATGATTTCTGCATTGATTGAGTGTTGGATAATGCCATTCCCAATTCTAGACTTCTTCTAGATCATTGCAAGGTGAATTGGACCAAGTGGTTCAGGAAACAAATGTCGCAGGGTATGTTTGGGAACAAAGCCACACCCCATGAAGGTAGCAATGCTTTTTCCTCCTATCCTACTTCACCTTCTGAGATTTGTTCTTTTTAATAGTCACAGATGAACATTTTCTTCATCCTCACCATTATTTTTTCTTTCCCCCAAACCCCCACACATTAATTATAATAGAACAGCACAGCAACAGGTCCTTCAGTCCATAATGTCTGTACAGAACATAATACCAAGTTAAACGAATCATCTTTGTCTGCACATGCTCCACATCCTTTTATCCCCTGCTTATCCACATGCCTATCTAGGAGCCTCTTAAATGGCATGATCATATTTGCCTCCACCACCATCCTTGGAGGACGTACCAAGCAATCACCACTTTCTGTGTAAAAAACTTGCTACACACATCTCCTTTAAACTTTCCCCCCTCTCACTTTAAAGCTGTGCTCTCTAGTCTTTGACATTTCCACCCTGGGAAAAAGAATCCGTTTGTTTATCCTATCTGTGTCTTCCATAATTTGATAAACTTCCATCAGGTCTCCCATTAGCTTCTTATGCTCCAGAGAAAACAATCCAAGTTTGTCCAATCACTCCTTATAGTTAGTAGCCTCTAATCCAAACAGAATTCTGGTAAACCTCTTCTGCACCCATTGCGATGCCTCCACATCCTTGCTGTAATCCATCCCAAAGCAGCCTCTCCACAACCCTGACCGAAAGACTGAGGTCTAAAATGGATCATCATGATCACTCCTGGCACTTTTCAGCCAGCCTACCTCCAGATTTGATCCCCATTCAACAGCATTGCTCACATACATCCATCCTTGGCCACTCTCTGACTCAATGTCAATATCCAAGATGGCCTTATGCAATGTTATATAAATGCACATATTTACTCTGTTCCCTCACCTCATGTAAGCATGTGTACTGCACATGATACGGTGCCACTTTCTCTTCTCCTTTAATTTCAACAGCGATTTTCATTCTAATTGCTCCAGAAACAGCAGATTTGTCCGTTCTCTTCTCTGTGGAAAAGATATAGTTGCTTAATTTTTTTCTATTTTTACAATGGAACTAAATATATGAGTGCTTATCTGGACAGTTATGATTTATAAATGACATGTAATGGCTCAGTACAATTAGTGAAGTGGAAGAGGTTGCTCAGAGCCTTCTTCCAATCACAGATAATCACCGTTGCCAATGCTGTAAATTGACTCTTCAAACTAAAACATTGTTTCATGATTCTCATTATATAAACTAGAAATTTATTTAAATAAATTAAAAATATAATAGATTGTAATGTAGTGTGAAGAGTTGTGAAAAAAAAACACATGGTAAGGGAGAATAAATTCAGAGAGAAATAATATAGAAATAAAAAGTGAGAAAGAAAATCTGGAAATGCAAATTACATTTCTTATTTTATATTTCCTTACAGAAAAATGGCACATGGATCACTGAGATTATTCTGGCTCTCCGACCACTGACCCATAAACTATTCTTCACAATATGCCCATTAACTCCTCTCTGATTCTCCTACGACCCACATAGAGGAGGGGGCAATATACAGCGGCCAACAAACCTACCAACTATCACATCTTTGGGACATTGGTGCAATTCAACACAGCTCCATGGAAAATGTAAGAACTTTGCACAGACAACACCAAAAATCAGGATCAAACCTGGGTCGCTGGAACAGTGAGGCAGGAGCATTGTCTGCTGTGCCACTGGACCATTCATTCCCAACAAAAATAGTGATAAGGTTACTGTTAGACAGGATCCACAGTTTGTGTTTCTCCATATCTAGGATGGCATTGCAGCAAGTTAAATTCCAGCATTTACAAGTTACTAACAAGACAGTTTGCGTTAACTCTAACTGATTGGAAAGAGTTTATTTAACAATTCATGGACAATCTTTCTGCACATAAACTTAGAATTGTACAGCACTGTTGCGGACTATTCCTCCCACAATGTATATGCCCAGCATGATGTCAAGTTAAACTAATCTTTCTTGCCTTCACGTGATCCATATTCCACCATTCCATGCATATCCACTTGCTTTTTAAATGCTACTAATGTATCTGCTTCCACCACTAACCCTGGCAACACTTTCCAGGCATCCACCACTTTCTGTGTAATATATTTGTCCCGTACATATCCTTTAAATTTTCCCCCACTGACCTAAAACTATGCCCTCTAGTCTTTAACACTTCTACCCAGGAAAAAAAGGTTCTGACCATCAACCTTATCTATCCATCTTAGAAATTGATATAATTCTATCAGGTTTCTCCTCCGTCTCCGACACTCCAAAGAAAACATCCAAGTTTGTCTAACCTTTCATTATAGATCATAGCCTCTAATCCAAGCAGCATTCTGGTAAGTCTCTTCTGCATCCTCTCCAAAGCCTTCACATCTTTTCTAATGGTGCCCACAGAACTGTACACAATTACTTGAAATACAGTCTCACCAATGTTTCATAAAGCTGCTACGTTACTTACTAATTCTTATACTTCATGCCTAGGTTGATGGAAGCAAACATACCATACTCCTTCTTTACCATTCTGTCTACTTGTAGTACCACTTTGTTGTCAACTTTATCAATCAATGAAGTTGTCTTTCTTCTTAACCCTTTTCTTGCTTATTTCCCAATCATTCACTTGTATTGGTTAAATAGTTACACAATTGCTTGCCCTTTTCCCTCAGATCCCAGTTTTCCTCACTGCACATTATCAGCTTGCATTATTCATAGCTAAAGTTGCCATCAATTGAATTTTGCAGAGGTACAGTTCAATTAAATTATGCCAGGTGCAGTGGTAACAAATTTTGAACCCCAGTTCTTATACATTTGAGAAATGAAAACAAGAGATTATAAGTAAGCCTCTCTACCCCTGAAACCTGCCCCACCATTCCTTACGATTGTGGCTGATCTGCCCCAGACTCAAGTCCTCCTCTATGACAGTTCCTCGTAGCACTCAATTCCATGATTTAAAAAATTATATATCTCATCTTTAAACATCACCAACGATTCAGTCTCCATAATTCTAGACTGATCACCACTTCTAACTGCAAAATGCACTTTATCAATGGCTCTATTCCAACAATATCGTTGATAATTGACTTCAGTAACATGTCAATGTTTGATTAAATCATATTTCTATTTCAGGCATGATGATTAGTTGTAGCTGGAATAAGTTTCTGCTTCCCGCTCATTTCTCCTCTTTTTCAGAAATCTTATCCAGCCTGTTTGAATCAAAGTATCAAATTCTTACCTCTTGGTAATTCTGCTCGAAAGCAGAAGATAATGTTAACTAAACAATTGAAAAACATAATATTTACGAAACGTGCGGGTGACAGTAAACTAATTTTAAGGCCTCTCATCATCCATCACAAACTTAAGTTCATTCCATCTTTTGTTTCCCCTAATTTGCATCAAGTCTGTCATCCATGCTCCTTCATTCACTGACCTTCAAACCCCTACGACTTGGTCTTAAATTTCTTATCCTGGAACGGCCTTGTTCAGGATGGCTTTACAATTCTCCAAGATCCCTGGGCACATCCATGGTTTTAGTCATTCCGCCTTGTGATCAGATGGCATCAATCCCCATTGGGACATATCATTATAATTAAGGCATCATGTAACTAACTACAAGTTGTGGTTGCTGTAGCTGCAAACATTTTCTTTCCTGCAGCGCAACAGTTTTATGCATACACTAGAGGAATTTCATCTCATTACTGCATAGTTCTTGTGGAACATTAAATTTGTTCTGAGTTCCCTGTGTATAAGGCAAACACACATGCATCTGGGCTCCAATGGTTTACAATGCATGATTTGACCTAATTAACACAAACTCAATTTGAGCTCCATGAATTAAGTGGGATGCTCACACAGAAGCAAACTCATGTCATGTTGATGGGGCTTGCTTCTCTGTGATTTAGTGGAGTACTTTAGTTGGTCTGCAGTTATGAAGTTTATCTTACAAATACTGATCTCAGTTGTTTTCCATTTAATCCTCACTCCTCCGGTTTCACTCACGTAGATATTCGTTGTAGTTTCCGTCTTCTCCATCAATGAGCCCTGGCTCAGTTACATTCCTTCACTCACAATGGTGATGCCAGTCTCCATCTCTCCCCAGCTTACTATAAACTCCATAATGTCCCAGACAGATCCTGGTTTCCACTTAGCTACAACTCACAGCTACATCTTCACAGTAAGGAGGTAGCAGAGGAATGGCCTCCATATAAGGAATTTTCCAAGCAAAGCCAATTCTATTGTGCATTATCTTGGGTCTCACTGGAAATAAATATTGGTGGAAGGGGGAGGGTGGAAACTTGTAAGGGTAGCACGCATGGAAAAGGTGATGGTTCCACAAGATTTGACCTTCTGTACAAGTCTGGAATAACTTATTGATCTTTTCCTTACTACTATGGATAACTTAGTTAGTCCTTTACATTAACTCCTCAGATAATTAATACAATTTCACTCTTCAGCTTCCCAAGACTAAGACATGGTAAATATGGGATACAGTTGGGAAATTCTCCCAAACTCACCAAGACACACAAAAACACATCTCAATTAAAGTTTGTGCAGTTATCGGAAATGCTCATCACAATCTGCTTCTGACTGAATCCAAATATTACGAGGTAAAAATATATGCATCTAAAGAGATGTGGGCCTAGTCTAGATCTGCTATTGTGTGAGGCTAATTCCTTCTGTAAAATTATTGGTGACAATTATTGTTCCCAAACTATCATTCACAGGATGAATTGAAGTCATATGTCTCATTAAACACAGAATCAATCGATGACACGGCAAAGATTGAAGACATGAACTACTCTTTGATAGATCAGGTTAGCAGTAATAATCAATGTGTTTGTAATTTTGTTGATTGATCGTAAAACTTGTGAGGAACATACTTAGCATTCTCATTGGTAATACCACATGTTAGATCCTTAGGGAAATCATAATTACTTTTAAAGGGTGATTTGTCATTCTGTTTATCTCAAATTCGAAAGTTACTTAACACGAAACCGTAGCTGGGAATTGATGGATCTTCAACATTTATTGCGGGCAATGACATTTCACTCTGCATAGTGATAACTGCTTAATATTTCAATCAGCCACTGAATATTAAAACCTAAAAACTACTTGGTATTCAAGTTAGTTAGCCACCGCAATACAAAACAGTATTGTCACATTGTACTATTATGATTTCATACATTTTCCTCCATAATTGAACTAATTGCTTCTGTCTTTTCATGTAAATCAACTATAAAAAGCAAAATTTGCCCCTTTTAACATATCTGACCAGAGTTAGTGGCTGTCTTGTCCTTCAGGAAAACAAACAGGGAGTTTCTCTTGGACCAACCTTCATCCAAGTTACATTTGTGCAGGAAGGAACTGCAGATGCTGGCTTAAACCGGAGATAGACACAAAATGCTGAAGTGATTCAGCGGGACAGGCAGCATCTCTAGACAGAAGGAATGGGTGACGTTTCGGGTCGAGACCCTTCTCGAGACCCACTAGTCTGAAGACTAAAAGCCTTCTTGACCACCCGAACTTCCTGTAATACCACTTTCATTGCTTTATATACCTGCACTCCTGGATCCCTCTGCTCTACAACACTCCACAAGGCCCTGCCATTCACTGTGTGTGTCTTGCCCTGGATTACCTTGCCAAAATACAACACCTCACACTTATCTGCATTAAGATTAATCAACCATTCCTCAAGCCCATTGGCCCCTGATCAAGATCGTGCTGTAATTTTTGATAACCATCTTCACCCACTCTAGCACCATCTACACAAGTACTAATCATGCCATCTACAATCTCATCCAAATCAACGATATAACCCACAAACAGCAATGGGCCCAGATCCGATCCTTGAGGTACACCACTAATCAATTGCCTCCAGTCTAAAAATAATCTTCCACCATCTGCTTCCTTCAATGAAGCCAATTCTCTATCCAGACGGTTGCTTTCCTGGATCCCATGCAATCTAACCTGCCAGAGCATCTTGCCATGCTCCAAATGCCTTGCTGAAGTCTATAGGCAACATCTATGGCTTTGCCCTAATTAACCACATTGTTAGTAAGTTTGCAGATGGCACTAAGATACTGGGGTTGCGAACTGTGAGGATGGCTGTCAAAGTATACAACGGGAGATGAATCGGCCACAGAAGCGGCTGGTGAAAATGGCTTAATCTGTTGGATTTAATCTGAGCAAGGGTGAGGTGTTGCACTTTGGGAGGTTGAAGCTAAGGGGAAAATAAACAATTAATGACATGTCCCTTAACAGCATTGATGATGTTGGGGTCCAAGCCCATAATTCCCTGAAAGTGGCAATACAAGAAGAGTGGTAAAGAAAGTATATTGCATGCTGCCTGTCCTGCTGAGTTACTCCAGCATTTTGTGTCTACCTTTGATTTAAACCAGCATCTGCAGTTCTTTCCCACACAAAGGGTATTGCATGCTTGCCTTCATTGGCTGAGGCATTATAAGGATCAGGAGGTCATGATGCAGCTTTATAGGACTTTAGTTAAGCCACATTTGGTCACCCCCATTACAGAAAGGACGTGGAGGCTTTAAAAAAGGCGCAGAGGAGATTTATCAGAATCCTACTTCTCCTATCCATCTGAGTTTTCTGCCAACTTATCACTTGACAGCGCTTGCTCCACTCCTTGTCCTCACCTTATCCTCCCTCTACTCCATCAGTCTGAAGAATGGTCACAACATGAAACATCGTCTGTTCATTACCTTCCACAGAAGTTGCCTGACCCACTCAGTTCCACTGCCAGGTTGTTTTTGCTCAACAGTTGGGGGTACTTTGTGTATCTAGTGGCTGCACTAATTTTGAGCATCTGGGGTCTCTGTCCCGAGAGGATTTAAAACCATCCATGTGAATCATTTTGTCTCTGCAAAGGTGCTTGAACTTTCAGAAGTTTCTTGATAATTATGATGTGCTCCCATTCAATGGAACCTTTTGTCTGCACTCAAAATTCTGAAGCAAGCTGCGCAATTGACTTGTGAAATTGTATTCAACTACCTGCTGTTATCTTTGTTCTTCAAAGCACAAAAAAAATCAATGTACTCTAAGTTGAGGGAGACTCTACTGGGAGCCTCTCCCAGGAGAGAATCTTCCACCGGGTCTACTCCTGAATGTCTGCTAAATTAAACCCCTTCACATCTACAGCCCTGGTCTCATTCACAGTCACCACAGACAGTATCCATGTGCAGGTATCAGGTGCATGGAATTAGAAACATTGGGATGATGTAGCAACTAAATTGGTAATACAGTTTAAATTTAAGGGCGTTTTCATTCTGCTTAGCAAAACAGAGATTAGCTGAATTTATCGTCCATTATTTAGTTTTAGCACTGAACGTAAAAAAAATATTCTGTCACATGTCACTTTGGAAATCCAACTTAAATTCATGAATAAATTGATTACGGAACTCCCATTTGGGTCAGGCGGATCATATGGCTCTTCAAATCATCAACAGATTGGTAACGGACTCCCAGACCAATTTTTATTTCTTTATTTTATCTCAATATATCCTGAAATTTCTTTCACAACCTACTTTTATCATTTAATATTTTTCTTTTTACCACTGGCTCTCCACATCCCCAAAACATTGACTATTCTAACATTTTCCAGTTCAGGTGAGAAATTGTCAACCTGAGATAAATATTCTGCTTCTTTCTCTCTGTATACTACTTAACCTGCTGAATATTTCCAACATTTTCTGATTCTATTTTACATTAACAACATTGTTTTGAGATTTGAAAACATAATCAGTACATTTGAAATTTGAAAAAGGAAATAGGATCATGTGGAAATGTGCCATAATTTGCATTTGATGAATGTAGTAACTTTATTTCAGCCATCTTCAATTTTTGTTTAAAGTTTTGAAAGAGTTTCCAATTTGATTTTCATGTAACATTTGTAAGTCACCTGGAGTTCAATATTAATTTCATTGTGACAGACATTTGCCAGCTGCAAATTGTCAATATGTTTCCAGAGGTTTACCTGGTGGGATGATAAAAAAAAAAGTATGCTGAGGGTGAACAAGTAAAAACAAATTAAGTTATAGTGTACTGCCATGGCCATGCTGAAACATCTATATGGATGTAATGAAATTTTGACTGCATTACCAACCTAAATTGAAAATTCAAACCTAACAAACAATTCTGGAAGTGAATTACAAGATTGTAATCTGATGGATGGTTCAGAAGATATTCAAAACCAATAGATTAAAACAGTTTATGAATCCATCTGAACTAAAATAAAATTGCAGCTTTTGACACAATGCCAATACCTCGTGGTGAGTAGGAAGATGCTCTATTTCTTTCTGTTTTGTAAAATAAACATTTGTTCAAATAATTAATTATGTGTAGTTGTGTAATGCCAGGAAAAATCATAAGTAGAATTTAAGGCATTATGTCCTTACAGAGAATGTGGGACCCTGTAAGGACTGAGCAGGATTGACAAATCACACTGAGCTTGATACGAAGGGAAGGAATAACTAGAAAAGACCACAAAAAATGTGGCTGAATTATTTAAAAAAAATACATAATTGGTTTCAAAAACAAAATCAGAGCCAGAGTATATATTAAGGTTGCTCTGCAGAAACAATATGGCCAGATATCAAGGAGAAAAAAACGTCAGGTTTTTTCTAAATGCATCCTGAGGAAAAGTACATCTAATTATAAACCCAAGGATTAAGAATATTTCAGCGTGCAATCACCTCCCTATGTCAATTCTAACTTGGACTTATCTGCCCAAACGCACGAACATGAAATCATTAAACTGAACAAAATGGGTTGTTGTATATAGAGTTGTACAGCACAGAAACAGGCCCTTCAGCCCAACTCATCCATACTAACATCAGACATTAAGACACAAAGTGCTGGAGTAACTCAGCAGGTCAGGCAGCATCTCGAAGACCATGGGTAGGAGACGATTTGTGTCGGGTCCCTTCTTCAGAGTGATTGTAGTAGGGGAGAGAAAGCTGGCAGAGCTGGTGATGGAACAAAGCCTGGCAAATGATTGTTGCATACAGATGAGATGATTTTTGTTAGCAAACGTAGGGACAAAGGCTAGATAAGAAAGGAAATCTAAAGACTGTGGGATAAGGAGAGAAGATATGAAGCCAGGGGTCAGGACATAGGTGGAAAGGGTCAGGGGAAAGGAGGGGCAGGAGAGAGGGAAACATGGGTGCACATCCAGATAAAGGGACGCTGGGAAGAGAGGGGGATAAATGGGGAAGTTAATTACCTAAAATTGGAAAATTCAATGTTCATACCATTAGGTTGTAAGCCACCCAAGTGGACGGTGAGATGCTATTCCTCGAGTTAGCATGTGCCTCATTCAGGTAATGGAGGAGGCCCAGGCCACAAAAGGTTAGTATGGGAATGGGAATGGGTTAAAATAGTTAGCATCCAGGAGATCCAACAGGCCTTGGCAGAATAAGCGTAAGTGTATGTTGCAACAGTCGCCAAGTCAATGCTTAGTCCAAGAGGACCTTCTTATCCACTGTCTTTTCTTCACCCAGAATTTTCAGGCTTGAGAGAAGAAAGGCAGGGTGGTGAAGAAGGCATTTGGCATGCTTCTCTTCAATGGGATGGGTATTTACTACAAAGTTGGGACATCACATTGCAGCTGTACAGTGTCATTGGTGATACCACACTTGAAATACTGTATACAGTTCTGATCACGATTATCTGACAATGAAATACCCTAGGCACTCAGTGAAGAACAATTAGATGCTGGTGTCGCCAGCGAATTCCCACAACCCCGATCACATGAATAAAACGAAAATTTGACGAGGACACAAATTTCAACAACCTTGTACATATTATACTCCAGCCACTGATGTGCCCCAGAAATAGCCACAAATAAATAACCACATACCTAAGTTATACCAGACATCCATCTCACTGCTCAGTGTTCGGACTTCAATAATTGTTTGTCCAAGAAAGTCGTCTGATTCTTTTTTGAAATGCTGTTTAACTCGAGACTTGATGTCATCATCTTCATCCCAGACTCTAACCTTTATTCTATCAGTGGAATTATGGCACTCACTGTACATAAATTAAAAAGATAGTAAAAAATAGTTCAGCAATGATCACCATTCAATAAATCATTTTTTCTTATTTAATTTAGGAATTTTGTTTTATTGACTGAGCACCATTCAGAAATAATTCATCAGATTATGAATTTAATTTATATGAGAGGAATTAACTTTTATTAACAACCTTTTGCATAATGTGTTTAGCTGCATACTGCAACCTGGAAAACATTGTTCTTCCATCATTGTAATTTTTCTTTAACAATTACTTGAGACTGAGACAAATGAGATGTCAGGAGAATTGTTGCCGCTGGCAGAGACTAAGCTTAGAAAGTTGTTTGACTTTGTGGTTCTGCAGGACCAGAATACATTTTGTTTCATTAATGTTCTAGCTCATCATGACCCATGGAGAGGCTGAAGATATAATTTTTAAACTAATTAGGCATAAATAAAGTTGATTTCGGTCGAAATAAGCATGCACACTCTGCTTCTTTCTCATATTCCCACAATAAATGGTTTTATTATTAAAAGGATTAATGAATTGGAAAAGGAGTAATGAACTCGGAGAAACAGGCTGGATGTGGCTGTACAGAAAAAGGAAGACTAATAGTTAGCTTGCAACTCAAGATTGAGTATGCTGTTAAGTCCATGAAGAAAGTTGCACTTAACATTTTATTGGACTTATAATTAGAAGTAGTCGTAGCAAATCCCAAGCTAATTAAAGTAGTTCAACTTGTTTACTTGGCTTACCAAGAGGTTTATTGATATTATTCCAACATGCAGCTATAGAGGCCACTTTCACTTTTATTCTATTATAGTCACTTTCATAACTCTCTGGAAAATGGTATTGCCTCTATTAAGCATTCATATGCAACGCTGGGAAACAAGGTTTATCGACTGTGGCAAAAAGATTTTCAGTTCATACTAAATGTAATCTTTTTCAAGTAGGAAATTGAATATTGAGGCTCAATGAAATCACCATTGGTTTCTCTACAATTTTAAACTCATTATCAATCTTTTCAAATGAAAAAATGATGAAATCATTGCACAAGAGTATTATTGAACACTTTGGATGATTGGATTGGCTTTCTAAATGAGCTCGTTTATTTTTCTTCTGATGTCTGTACGGAGAGTTAATATCTTTGTTTCCCCATTTTACTTTTCTCTCCATAGACGATGCCTGATCTGCTGATTATTTCCAACATTTTCAGTTCTTATTTTAGATTTCCAGCATTGGCTGTATTTTGAATTTGAAGTAGGGTATATTCATTATCTGTCATATAATTCCATTCACAAAATGAAATGCATACTTTGCATATATAAACTACACAAAACAGACATTGTAATCTTTGGAAAGTGCCCCTGAAACCAACAGCAACACCATTTTTTCAAAATGATTCACTGCAAATTTGCCAATTCAACAATGCAAATTTGTTAAAGTAATTTAGACTGACTTGCTAAGATTATACAAAAATTGTGGACTCGAACTATCACCATGATAAAGATAAACACGTACTGTAATGGGACCTACTCAAAAACACATAATATAAATTAATACATTTTACTTTTAAGGCAGGATGCTATATATCTTTTAATAGGAAAGAATGAACACGTTTATAATATATTT
Organism: Leucoraja erinaceus; assembly: GCF_028641065.1. NCBI lineage: Eukaryota > Metazoa > Chordata > Chondrichthyes > Rajiformes > Rajidae > Leucoraja > Leucoraja erinaceus. The sequence continues at coordinate 10,575,125 of NC_073409.1, forward strand.
ATAAAAATATTTATGAAAAGATCCAAGGAATGGGACCAGCTGCCTTTTTCAATCATGTCCAAGGGCATGTTTCTGTGATAACGCCATTAACATTGATAGGAAGATAATAATGGGCCAAAGTCCGGAAAACAAATCGGAGTTAAAGAAGCTGCCAGAGATACGTGCTTGGAGATCATCAACAGTGGAGGTTGGGGCCATGTGTAATGAGGATACTTACCAACCACCATTCCACTAAAGGTCGCGGGAAATTTAGAACAAATGCAATGATGAGTAAGTGACATTTTAACTGATAGCTTATTAATGCCATTTTGTCTGGCCTTATGGGTTTTGTAGATTCTCATTTTCCCAAGAAATGGCTTGCCTGAAAAACCATCCTTGGCCAGAAACACTAAATGCACTGCATAGTCAAAGCACACGACACACTGCCTCTAAAATTCATTCTATATTTTCAGTGAATTTAAGTTAAAATGCAAAGTGCACGCACAACAGGCAAATTATTGTTGGAGATTTAATGGGCAGAGGAACAGTTGGAGGCAGGACCAGGTAATCCAGTCATTCGCATCAAATGATGGCTGCAAATAATTGATGGGCTGATGGGCTTTTATCTCAAGGGAGTTGAATACAAAAAGTGAGGAGATGTTTCTTTTGCATGAGGCATTGATCAGATCCCATACGGAATATGGTGACTGATTCTGGACAGCACAAGTCAAGAGAATATATTGGTTTTCGGAGGATACGAGTTAAATAATGATAAGGTGCATAAACTTAGGTCATATTTCAAGAGCTTGGAGAAAAGGGGGGGGGGGGTGTGAATTAATGGAAGTGTTTAAAATTATAGAGGGCGATCTGATGAGGAAGCTAGTGAGAAGCCATTTTCATGAGACAAGCCAGGTTTCTGGATCAAAGGTAGAGAAAGTGAGCTGAACTGATCAGTCATGATTTAACCGATTGGTGGCAGAGGCTTAAGTGGTTGCCTGGAGGTCCCAAAATTCTTATAAAATAAATCCTTGCTCACTATCTCAATTTTAATTCTCTTCCATCTCATTTCAATTGTAATCCAGTGCCAAATCGCTAAACCTTCCTTGGACTGAGGAAGGTTTACTCGCTGACGCACGTACTGCAGCAGGCATTAGACACTCAAAATACCAGTCACTGGACACACGTGCAAGAGTGGCACCATTAAAGGCTACACCAGGCTTTTTAAATGGTCAGTATAATTTAACTGAGCTAATCTCCAAGTTATGGCTAAGACTATAAGGTATGTGTTAAGACAGCACTAAATCTTAAGTCGTAAAGAAATAGGAACAGAAGCAGGCCATTCAGCCCCTCAAGCCTGCTCCATGATTAAACAAAATCATACTGGATACACTTTCCTCATCCACTTCTCTGCCATTCCCTTCCTGAATAAATCTTCTTAAAAACATCTATCAAAGCTCAAAAATGAGATAAATCAATATTTTACAATATAAGCATAAAATATTATGCACAAGAATGTTTGCAAATAATTTACCATTAATTCAAGAACATTATGCGAGGAAATGTATCGCTTCTAAATTCTTTTTTAAATGTGCTAATCTGCAAATACCAATTTCAATAAATTTCTGTCTCTCAAACAGCCTTTGAACTGACAAGAGGATCAGTTTCTGGTGCATCACCGCCACGGCCTGTCTTTTTTCTTGTGCGTTTTTGTCTCAAATTGCCTCTAATTCCAGAATTTCACACCAAAAAAAACAGCGAGTTGCAGGCACTCAGCCTGTTCCAAATTGCACACATCTCCCTAAATAACTTCATTTTACAAATAATTTCAAAACAGCTTTGTAAAAGTGAGTGACAGGAGAGCGGGATTGGTGGGGGAGGCAGACACAGACAGACAGACAGACAGACAGACAGACAGACAGACAGACAGACAGACAGACAGACAGACAGACAGACAGACAGACAGGCAGACAGACAGACAGACAGACAGACAGGAGAAAAAGAGAGAGAGAAAAAAACGAGAGAGAAAGAAAAAAGACAGGTATGAGAAAGATCTGAAATTTCCAGCAAATCAAGTCCTGAAGATCGAAATCCAACAAGCGGCATGTGGCAGGAAATTAGCAGATAATGGGCATGTTGTTATTGAACTCAAGAATAAAAAGCCTAAGCCAACTTCAGCACTGAAGAACAGTAAGTGCACGCTTCCTATTCACACTTCAACACACTTTTATCAAATCGACAGTGTGAACCTAAAGAACTTGGCCGAGAAATTGTTCTGGGTTAAAATTGATTACATCTATTATATGACTGAAATTACCTGGAAAAGCATAAATATTAGAGATTTGATGCAGGGTCACAGACACTATTTTCTTTCCAAATCCCTTATACGCCTGACATATTAAAACATCACGGTGACTGGATGTCAGTGGTGCAGTCTAATGGTGTGCAATAAGGATCTGAATATTACTTCAATAAGTTTCAACGTACCAGCATATTGATTGCACAGACCACGTGCAAAAGTGGGCCTTCACAACACAAAGACTCTGCTAAAGAAGTAAAGACAGAGCTGCCTGAGGAAATGCAGGTGATGGAGTCAAACTCTGGGAACATATCATGTGGACCAACCATCAATACACCCAGCAACTGGTGATGTCCATGAATCGCAGACTTCAAACAGTCATTGCATGCAAAGGATATGCAACAATATACTAAACATGACTACTTTTACTTACTTTACATTGCTGTGTCCCAAACATTATGGTGCCCTAAAATGGAGGGGACTGTGTATAAAACTGCTGTAATTTGTACATGGTGAAACCAAAATGTATAAAAATGGCATTTATTAAAATCTGACGTGCACTTTAACCACACGTGATTTTTTTCTATTACAAATCGCAAATTGTGGAGTGCAGAGGCAAATAAATAAATGATGGGACTTTGTCCCAAACATTATGGAGGGCACTGTATATACCCAGCACATCAAATCTCCCTCAGACCCCAGCACAAGCCCTTGACAATCCCCCTGAGCTAAACACAACCCTGCTGCTGCCTTGGATATTTTCCACTCTGTCACTTCAACCATTCACTGACCACTGCTGAAATTTACCACTTATCTTCAACTTATCCTGCAAGGCTAGCCTTTGAGCATGCTGAATTTGCTAAATGTCATGATAGCTTGGATCTTGTTAGCTGGAATTTTACCCCAATGGCCCGAGCAAGTCCTAATGTATTGCACATATGCGCACTTAAACAATTCCAAGCTCTTGCACTTGCTGTCTCACTTACATTAATTTCATCAATTTTACAAAAAATTTACCAATTTTACCAAGTACCAAGGCACTCTTTGGGAATCATATATAAAATAAAACCAACCTCTCAGATTAACCTTTGTTATAAACTCAGTAAAGTGCCATTTCAAAACGGTAAATAGCGAACTGTGGATCAGTATCATTTCGTGCTTTGCCAAAGATGAAAAAGCATGATTTTTTTTCTGAATACTAAATAAGAAATCGTTGATATCTTGAATAAATTCAGAAAGGTATTCGGTTTTGCCAGGCCAGGATTGATGGTGCTCTGTTCTCTCCTCTCTCCAGAGATGTACACTTGCATAGCACAACCAATTACAACACTCTGGAATGTATCTGGATGGCTGACAGAAGATTTCAGTGATAAATTCCCTGGCAGCTACTTCCAGCCTTGTCTGTGTATTTTTAGTTGGCTAACCTGTTATTATCAACAATGTCAAATCTCAATTGGACTTTGATCTGTGTATAATTGGAACACTCTCCAAAAGGGAAATCTTCTATCAAAACCAGGAAACATATTCAGACTAAATTGGCCCTCCTGCCCAGAAAGACCTTAAAAATTCATTGGACATTGTATGTTTTTTACATGAAACCTTTTTTACATTTTCTTCAAACCTCCACTGCTCTGCCTGAAAAACCTATCAGCTTAAAATGTAATCTTCACACAGTTGCACTGAAGACAATAAATTAGCATCACAGTGTTGGGCTCTACTTCCAATGGAATAGTCAGCATGTTGAACGATGCTGTTTGGGGCAGAGTTTCTAGACATTAATGTTATGATGCTGCCTTCAATTAATCCAACCACAGGTCTACTTGTCCTACTTGTACGACTTACTTTTCCATGTTGCATGAATTGTATTAAATAACTCTATCTCCCCCTTGAGAGCCTCTGCTTGAAGCTTGATAGCCAAGAACTGGCCCATATTAGGACGCACCCATCGTCACACACAGAGCCTTCTCCCAAATGGGAAGGTTCAGGATTCTCAGGTCCCATTTTTAAGTTCCTGCGATCAGGGCCGGCCTTAGGAGGTGCGGGGCCCAATTGGGAACAATTTTGGTGAGCCCCAGGCTCCCAGCCGAAGTCTGTAGAATCATAGAAATACAAATAAAGTCTATTATAGACTTTATGTCTCTATGGTAGAATGGAAAACAATCAAAATGTGCACTTAAAATGTGCCTGCGACTTAATGGACCAAACAGATCTAAGCTACATTTTAATATAAAATTGCATACATGTAAGCTTGCAAGTAACAAAACAAAATGTGTAAAAGAAGGAACTGCAGATGCTGGAAGATCGAAGGTACACAAAAATGCTGGAGAAACTCAGCGGGTGCAGCAGCATCTATGGAGTGAAAGAAATAGGTGACATTTCGGGCCGAAACCCTTCTTCAGACAGAAGAAGAGTTTCGGCCCGAAACGTCACCTATTTCTTTCGCTCCATAGATGCTGCTGCACCCGCTGAGTTTCTCAAACAAAATGTGTAGACACCTCTGAAAAGTATATAGTTACAATACCACTTGTTTTAGTGACTGTGAAATGAAAAAAAAAAAAAATTACTAGATCCTGGAAAACCAATTGGTGAAAAACATTACATTTTGGGCTTCAGCCCCATCCTACCCTTTGGGCTTCTACCACATCCTAACTTATATGTGCGTGTGTTAGTTGTCCATGCGTGATGTGTGTGTGTTAGTTGTCTGTGCATTATTTTTGTGGGAGGGAGGGAGAGAAGGGAGTGAGGGAAGTAGAGAAAGAAGGGTGGGGGAAGGAGAGAAAGAAGAAAGGAGGGAGGGAAGGAGAGAAGGGAAAAGAGAGAGATGAAGGAGGGAGGGAAGGAGAGAAGGGAGGGAGGGAAGAAGGGAAGGGAGAGATAGAAGGGGAGGAGAGAAGGGAGGGAGGGAAGGGAGGGATAGAAGGGGAGGAGAGAAGGGAGGGAGAGGGCCGGTGGCCGGGGTCCGGGCGGACGGGTATGAGCTGAGGCCGAGGTTTGTAAACGTTGCTCCAACCCCCAGCTCAGCCCTCCCTGGATTGTTCACCGCGTCTTCCCGGGGAGAGAGAGGGGTGGATCCGGGGCTGTGTGTGAAGCACAGCGACTGGAGGGGCGGGAGCGCTGCCCCGGGACCGTGAGGGAACGACTCACCTCCCCCTCACACCCCCTCCCCGTATATCCCTTTCTTCCCCCTCCACCCCCTCTACTCTCTCTCCACCCCTTGCTCCCTCCTCTACCCAGGGTAGATCTACCTGAGCCGAGAGTACATTACTCTGGCGCGGGGCCCCCTTAGGCGCGGGGTCCAATTGGGAGCAATTGGTCCAATCGGCTTAAGGCCGGCCCTGCCGGCAATGTCACCGACAACACCTCTAGACAGCTCACCCTCTCGAATAATGACCCTGGGGATGCCGGACCCCATGGCAGTTACTCGGACCTGCAGCATTTCTGCTCCATCCAGCTCCATCACTTCTCTAGCTGATATCTGAACACGCTGAGGTTAACAGAATCAAACTCTGGAAGCACACTTGGAACTACAGCATGACTACACTACATTTGTAGCAGTACTAATCAACGGAAAATAAACACTCGGCACCAGAAACAGAGCGAAGAATATATTGAACACAAGTACACTATTCTCCATGGAACTTTGAAGCAACTTATTCTTTATTTGCTGGCTTCTGTGCATTGATTTTAGGGAAAATTGTGTTCTAGAAAGAGGAAAGAGTTCTTATATTCATCCTTTGTACATAAATCACTGTGTTTTGGTCTGTAGTTGACAAGAAATCATATGATTTCTATATCTGATGAAAGTGATGTTACAATGTTTTTCAGCTGCACTTAGCTGTGCTGTGCTTAAGCTGTTTTATGATTACACATGGAACAGCGGCTAAACAGTGATTTAGGTGAGGAATTACAATCACTGATTCCACCAATACACTAACATATGCACATCCCAGACTAACATCTTCAACTGACCTACATCAATAATCTCAAATGTGAAAAGCTTCAAATATACTGAGTCCAATGATTGTTGTCATAGCTATCAATCACACCACAGGCATTATCAAATTTATGGCAGCAAGTAAGAAAGAAATCCCATTTTATTGTGCCTTACATTATAAGTACAAGTGAATCAAGCAAGATAAGATTAGAACCAATTTTACTTTGAATTGGGGAATTATGACACTTCTAAGGTTTGAATTCAGATAAGCTAGAAAGACCAAGATAATAAAGGAGAAAGTTATAAAGAATGCTTTTGATTTCTCTGTTTAAGTGTCTGAAGTAATTTTCAAACTAATAGTGACCAGCTCCATAGCAAATGATGCAGTAACATCTTAGACCTAATGATAATCAAGCATCACATTTTATTTCTAATCTTGATGTAATGCGATTGGATTCTTTAGACATGTTGATATTCATGTGGTTTAAAAATGGAATTGCTGTAATTTTCCAGATAGAAAATAAGAGTTTCCATGCTGAGACAAGAAAATGGGCAGATTTAGTAATCAGAGCTTGTTGCTCAGTAAAATATTTTGGCATAGATATAAAAACCCCATAAAAGCTGAGGATTTAACTCAATTCAGTTCAGAGAGCAGTTTGATAAATCTGCAGTGAATAAATACTTGGTCAGAGAAACAGAGGAAGGTATATATTCTTCCAAGAACAAAATAAGCTTTGAAGGTGCACTAAACAAAAGTTGAAAAAAAGAATCAAATGCCAAATATAACAATGCAATGCACAACTGTTTTCAGACAAAGGAAAAGCAGGCTCAATATGAATATACAAGCTGATATTTCTGATGAAGAGTTCCGTGCGTTAACGAACAGTGAAAGGCCTGGATAGAGTGAATGTCGAAAGGATGTTTCCACAAGTGAGAGAGTCTAGGACCAGTGCCCATTGCCTCAGAATAAAAGGATGTACCTTTAGAAAGACGAGGAGGAATTCCTTTAGTCAAAGGGTGGTGAATCTGTAGAATTCATTGCCACAGATGGCCGTGGAGGCCAAGTCAATGCATATTTTTAAGGCAGAGACTGACAGATTCTTGGTTAGTAAGGATGGCAGCGGTTATGGGCAGAAGGCAGGAGAATGAGGTTGATAGGGAGTGATAGATCAGCAATGATGGAATGGTGGAGTAGACTTGATGGGCCAAATGGACTAATTCTGCTCCTATGACATGAACGTAACCATTTCTCCTTCCACAGATGCTGCCAACCTGCCAGCTGTTTCCAGCGTTTTCTGCTTTTGATTGACCTGATAATCACATAGTGCCTCTGAAGTAGCAAGAATTTCAAGGAACCTCAGCAAAGAAAAGGTGACACTTTCCATATGGTGTGTTTTTCCATGAGGTGTGTTTTAAGGAGTTCTTCAAAAGAGAAGTGAGACAGCCTTGTGGTTGTTGGTTATAGAACATAGAACAGCACAGCGCAGGATCAGGGCCTTTGGCCTACGATATCTATGCCATACTTGATGCCAAGGTAAACTAATCCCTTCTAACTGCACATGATTTGTGTCCTTCATTAACTGCATATGCACGTGATTATCTATAGGCTTCTTAAACACCACTATCATAATCTGCTTCCACCATTACCCTTGGCAGAGTGTGTCATTTTTACTGTAAAAAAAGTAACCTCCTCGTTGCCTTTAAATTTCCCCCCTCATGTTGAAGTTGGTCATGTTTAAGGAGGTTGGCCAAGATTGCACGAGAATTCCCAAATTACAAACCACAGAAGCTTTGAGCAGCACAGCTTCAGATGGATGAAGCAATGAAGCTGGAGAGGATATTGAGTCATAAACCTCAAATGGGGTCAGGGAGAAAGGCAAGAAAGACAGCTGAATGTTATGGCACCAGACCCCAGACAGCCAACCTGTCTGGTACCAGGCAATTGCCATGGACAGAATAATGGGGGAAATTGAGAGCATTGAGTACTCCAAAAGCACAAATGGCCATGATACTGTTAATCTGCTACTGAAACATGACAGCTCCACCTTACTTGTTCCACTGGCATCAAAGAGCAGGCAATAAGTAACCTAAATGATGCTTGCAGTTTCAATCACAGAATTATTATGCAATTTCTCAATACAAATGGTTACAACATGTAAGGACATTCTTTCCATTTGGCCAAGGTGACAATGTTTATAAGGAACACTGGTGCCCAATTAAGTGTTACATTTTTGTGTGAAGGCAGGAACATATTTACAGGTTTGAAAAGTGCAATACCGCTCCCTCTGCATCTGTAAAATGACTGCAATTGTCTGCTAACCTTTCTCTGCTCAATTTACCCTTTGCTACTATTCCGAGTTTGCCAGCTGGTTCAAGGACATCCTCACTGGCCTCTGGCCACACATTGGAAAGCCCACAGTGCATTATATGCAGCCGCATAGAAGGTTGCACTCTAGAAAGAAAGTGTGGGCAGCCTGCTTGACTGGCACTCCATCCACCACCTCAAGCATGCAGTCACTCCGCCACTGATGCACACTGTTGCTGGAGAGTGCACTAATTACAAAGTGTACTCAAATAGCTCCAGGTATCTTCAAGAACATCTCAAACCTGATGTCGCTATCATCAAGAAAGGTAAGGGCAACAAGTAAATGGGAATGCCACCAACTCCAGTTGATGAAGTATACTAGCTTGGAAATACATTATGTTCCCCTATAGTTATAATTTAGACATGCAGTGCGGAAACAGGCACTTCGGCCCACCGAGTCTGTGCCGACCAGTTATCACCCATTCACTAGTTCGATGTTATCCCGATTTCACACCCTACACACAAGGGCAATTTACAGGAGCCAATTTATCACAAAACCTGCATGTGTTTGGAATGTGGGAGGAAACCCGGAGAAAACTCAAACGGTCACAGGAAGAACGTGCAGAAAGCAACCACATTCAGAATAAAATCTAGGTCTCTGGCGCTGTTATTGAGTCAAATCCTTGAAACACCTATTGTACCAGCACTGTGGGACCTCCGTGCGAAGAAGGTAGCTCACCATTTATTTATATGTATATGTATATATATATATATATATATATATATATATATATATATATATATATATATATATATATATATATATATGTGTTTATATCACACACACTTCACAGTTTTGAAACAAGAATTGTTTCGGACTCAGCTGCAGTTCTGGAGCTCCATTGAGCAATTGTTTATGTGCATAATTCAGGCGAAGGACCAAATCCCTGCCCAGTAAAAACATGCAGTTTTGCAATTTGTTTACATCAATACCCTTACTTTCATTTTGAATTTTTTTTTATCATGTAGAAAATGTTTGAAAATTATTGTTTTAATAACATGACAGTGAACACTGCTTTCACTTTAGTCAGTTCTTACTTTTTAACTCGTCACCTGTGAAAAAAAAGACATTCGTTGATGATAAAAATATGTATATCAACTTTATCAAGTATGTTGTATACAGTATTCAGCAAATCCAGCGCAGAAGCAGACTGTGAGGTTAACCCATTAAAATGTGATAATGCACAGCAAACACCAATTTATAATCCAGTACTTACAAGTGAAATGTTTCATCCCAGCTGGGGTTGAGATTCCCAAAAATGGTTTTGGTCCTCCTTTTGGTTTTACCCACTTGCACTGTGACGTAAGGGTCACTCGAGCCAGTCTTATCTTTTGCTTGTAAACCCTGAGCACAGAGCACTGTTGCACAAATAAAGTTTGGAATATTTAATGAATATCTTCAATCAGCTACGTAAAACATAAATATGACTAATTGTACATCAGCATTTTTTTACCGCTCGCCATTACCAGCACAAAGTTTATATGAATGGTAGGATATGTTCCTTGGTCGAGCACTCCCATTCAAAAATGAATTAGAGAAAAGGTTACTGCAATGGGATCGACTTCCTTCCTTGATCAGAGAAGATCACCATGGAAAATAATGGTGCCTACACATAGCATCCTGACACTTTGTTCTATCTAGATTTAGAGTTTCAGAATTATGGTATAGGTTGGTAAGCCATAACTTTTGTTTTACACCAGTATCATCAATCACAGGTTAGCTGGGAATTTTGAAAACGCAGCAAGCCATTATCCAACAGCAGGCATGATATTTATTTTTGCTGTGAAGTTTATTTTCGTGCTGATTTCCCTTCTCAATGCCCTTGGAGTTAACTCATTTCTTGGCCAGGTAAAGAGATGGAAATAATAGCCAAGCAAATTACTCAGCCTAAACAACATCTCCTGGAATGAATTTGTTGAATTGATTGTATGGAAAGGTCAATAAAATGGATATATAGAGAATTGGTCAGGCTGAAGAGAAACCAGTTATAAATGGATAAAGCAAAATACTCATGGATTGTATGTTAGATCCTTCATAGAAATACTATAAATAGGTAGCACTGAGGTTAAATGTAAAAGATGCTGAATTTTAAGATTAGTCCAGGAGCAGGGTGAGCAGATTGGGAACGGCTGTTATAGGATATGTCCACATCTGATAGAGTCACTTAAAGTCAGAACTCAGGACCTGTGAAGAAGAAAGACAAGGATGGCAAGGTTCAGGAACCTTGAGTGATGAGAGTGCTGTCAAAAAGTAATAGGAAGAAGAAAACGATTCAGGGAGCTGATATCATCAGGGCTCTTGAGGAACACAAAGGAAATTCTTTCAAGAGAGAGCTAGATAGGGCTCTTAAAAATAGCGGAGTCAGGGGCTATGGGGAGAAGGCAGGAACGGGGTACTGATTGGGGATGATCAGCCATGATCACATTGAATGGCGGTGCTGGCTCGAAGGGCCAAATGGCCTGCTCATGCACCTATTGTCTATTCTATTGTTTAAATAGGGAATCAGAGGGAAAAAGTGGCAATGAAATGTTTTTGACAAGTAAGGCAAATGGGAAGGCATTTTAAACATTAAAAACAAGAGACTAGTTAGGGGGTATGTGGGACCACTCAAGGCCAAAGGAGATTATTTATGCCTGGAGCGAGAGGAGTGGGAAAGATCCTATATGAAGTACATTGCATCTGTCTTCATCAGGGAGAAGGATAGTGAGATTAAAGAGAGATATGCTGATATTCTCAGGCATGTTGATATCAAGGTGTTGAGTATTTTAAAGAACATTAAGATGGTTAAGTTCCCAAGGCCAGGTGGGATCTTAGTCTGGGTTATCGAAAGAGCAAAGGAAGGAGATGGATATGGCATAGACAGTGATCTTTGTCCTTTGTCCTTGATCGATGATCTATAGCCACAGGTGAGACGCCAGAAGGCTGAAGGATAAACCAGGAACGAAACCCATGCAGTCACAGGTAGAATATGCAAACTCTGACAGCATCTGACATCAGGATTGAACCCGAGTCTCTGGCGCAATGAGGCGGCAGCTTTACCAGCTACGCAACTGCTGCAGTTGTGCTAGTGAAAGTATTGCTACAAAGCTGTTATTTAATTATCAATGGAGTGTTTTATTTAACACGTCAAGTACAAAAATTCCTGCAAATATTCTGGATAACTGATAAAAAATGAGCAATAATTCAATATGAAAGGAGTTTGAACCCAAAAGTCTACTTGAAGGAATTACTTTTTTTCCACTAATGCGACTATAAATGTCAACAATATATTGAATTTACATATTCATCAATTTCACTTTAACAATGTTGTAGAAAGCTTTCAAAGTGCGCACACAACCAGTGACCGGCATTGTTATAATATAATTTTAAAACAGTGACCCGCATTCTGAGAAGGTAGTCAATGTGGTGACGTGATCATCTGTGGAATGTGCCAGTCGGTGCCATGCCTGGTCAGCATCGTGGCTAGTTGGTGCCATTGCTGTTCAATACTATGCACGGTTGTTGCTGTGCCTGGTCAATTCTGTGTCAGGTCAATACTGCGTATGGTCAATGTCATGGCAGTAACACCTTGGCAGTTACTTATCATTTTCTATAATAAAAATTAATAGTAAACCAAAACCCCAGATACCCAGATATTGCATTTGAATTGTTATAGCCCTGTCCCACGGTATGAGTTCATTCCAAGAGCTCTCCCGAGTTAAAAAAAAAATCAAACTCGTGGTAAGCACGGAGAATGAATGTAGCAGGTATGTCGGAGCTCGGGGACGTCTCTTAGCGCTATCAGCAGGTACTCGGGAAGACTCGCTAACAGCAGGTAAGCACGGGAAGACTCGTGAAGATTTTTCAACATGTTGAAAAATGTCCACGAGAGCCCCGAGCACCGACAACTGGCCATTACCGTAAATCTCCAAGTTCGAATCAGGGCAAACTCGGGAGAGCTCTTGGAATGAACACGTACAGAGGGACAGGGCTTTTAGGAAACACATGCTCAGGGAGGCCTGACCTGTTATTTTGATCTTTGCTGACCACTTGGACGTCCCCTCCAACACACTTTGTTTTGCCGCCTTCAAGTGCCGTGCATAGTCTTCTTTGGACACTTCAAATTGTGCTTGGATCAACTCAAAAATCTCAGGCTTGTTGGTCTCTCTGACTTTCATTCTTTCCTTCATGGCTGCAATGATGTTTTGTGTTTTATCCTCTGCACCATGCTTTGAGCTTTTCTCGGCTGCTCCTGAATTGTAAATGTTAAAGCGAGCAGTTGTTTAGAATTTTAAATGAGCAAGATTTGTGAGGGTGAAACAACATTAGAAGGATATGAAGATATGCACAGGTGGCACAAACTGTTAAATCAGTTTATTTCCTCTGCATCTGAACTGGATGTACCGAGATTGTACACTGAGAGAAAAACAAATACCCTCCGTTGAATACATTATTTTTTTGGAAGTTATAAACGCTAGCACAAGGAAAGTGTTACACCTGAGCGTAGACCAAGTTCTTTTTAGCTGCTGGGATTGTTGAATATATATTAGGCATTTACTGCACAAGATTGATTCCTGACATCTTTGTAAATGATCAGATTAGGCCCAGTCAAGATGCCAATCTCAGTTTAGATTTTCTCATATTTTGAAAATAGCATCTCAAATAAATTTGATAAAAACATCACAAAAACAATCTCAGAATTTTCTCCAAGCAAATTTATGATCCATAAGCATTTTGCCAGCTATTTTCTAAACCTTTCATAGTCATCAAAATGTTCTTCTGTTGATGCACTCGATATCTGAGCATTATTTTAAATCAAATGGATGATATAACTTATTGCAGATGGAGAGACTGACAAGATGTAATAAAGGAATAGGAGCAAGAACCTGACAAGGAACAAATGTGAATTCAATGTTGATGGGTTTAAGAACCTGGGTGGACATGGAAACAATCCTGTGTTGTGAGAGTATGGTTGCATTGAAACATGGTTGTTTGGATCCAAGAGGATATTTGAGTTTGCACTCATTCAAACCACCTCATGGCAATGATGTTGCCTCTCCTGTCAATTGGAGCCACTTCCAACTTCTACCAATCGCACCTCTACCTTGACTTTATTACCAAACCTTTTTCTAGCATTCCAACCACCAGTACTACCATTTCATCTCTGATCCTGACCTCCTCCCCAGTTCTTGTCCTGACAACTCTGATCACTGATCAGCACTGAATCTTCCCCTGAGCCGTTCTCCCCGAAGTCCCTAAACCTGACCAAGAATGGCTGAATTTATCTTGCAAGCACCACAATGAAAAGGAATGGTCCTTTGAGACCCTGGGCCTACCACCTGTTGATTAGCCTGCCACACATCAACTATTTAGAGTATCCAACCAATTTCTAGGTCCTTGTCAGGTCGCTTAAATCTTGAAATTAACATTTTTCTGCTGGTTCCTGCAAAGTCTCTTCTGGAGGCCACTGTGCACAGTCTGCCCAATCTCTTCTACTTCTGCTAACACAATCTTCATCAGAACAGTTCTGATGAAAGCTCTGACCTAACATGTTAATTCAGTTTCCCGGCCACAGACACTTCCTGACCTGCTGAGTGTTTCCAGTATTTTCTGTTTATTTCAGATTTCTAGCAGCTGCAGTTTTTTTATTTTCATCTAATAACTATGTCGTCATCAAATGTCAATAGATTCTGATTGCAAGATCCCTGCCAGTAAACAGATCTCTCTTTCTCAAATGCAATACAGAATATTTTGTCAGCAAAAATACTTACGTTGCAAACAGTCAGCATTGAGAAGGTCTTGACACTTTTCATGGCATTTGACACCACACTCAGTACATTTCATGCCTTGCCTTGCGATGCCCCACAGCAGCCCCTCACATTCATAGCAGTAGGTTGGAGTAGTTGCTGTCCACACCTCAAAATTGTGCGGTGTAGTTGACGATATTGGATAGATTAAGGCCTGTAATGTTTTCTTGTAAACATGTAACTTCTGTTGAAAATATGGTTGGGAAATAACAGGAATTAGTAAACTTAAGCATTGTTTTAAAATCCTTAACCAATTACAAGTTGATGACATTCACTGCATGTCTTACCTTTGTGTTCCGAAGGTCTGCATTAGTGAATTATACACTGAATTCCAATTGTGAGCTTCAAGCTATTAATTGAATGCTACAAGGTCATTGTTAAGGCATTCTCTCTGTGGACCTCAGTAATTGTGACCTAGCCATTCTTTGTATGTGTTATGTATCAATAATGGGCCTTAGGCGACTCTATAGGCAACTGTCAGGGAATAGTTTTAATTGAATTAAAATGTCCCTATGACAGCACTTATGACAACCTACACAGCAAAAATTGTCGCCACTGTCGCTGAAAATTGTTCAGCATGTTGAAAATTTTGTGGCAGTCGCCTATAGTCGCCCAAAAAATTGCCAAAGTGGAACAGGCCCATAAATTACTTCAAGTTAATTCTCCCAATTAGAAATAGGACAGTTGTTTAATTATATGTAACAAAACTGAAAGTGTCATGTGTAACATCAAAATTGAACATTTCATTCCTCCAAAGGTAGGTTGGTCCAGAAGACCCACAGTGTTTTGGTAGACTGGTAGTCTGTAATCAGTAGTGTTCTGCAGGGATCAGAGTGGTACCTCTATTGTTTGTGATATACAAAATTATGAGAGTCTGACATAGACAGTCAGAACCTATTCCCATGATGGAAATATCAAATATTAGAAGGCATATCAAATGATGATGTATCAAAGGGAAACAGATCAGCTGATTATGTAGCCAAACAAATTGCCCTCAGGCAAACCCCGCAATTACAAGCGGTTGAAATTAAGTCTGCAGCACAAAGAAAGCTCCCGGTTAGCACTGATGTAACCCAGTTACAGGATGCCCAGAGCCGAGCATCACTCCAGGAAAAGAATTCCCTGAGCAAAGTAGGGTGTTATCAAGACCCCATTGTCTGGGTTCGCCCTGATGGTCGGGTAGTTTGTCCCAGGAGCCTATTTTTGTCCCATGGACAGGCTCACATGGAAAAAGGGGGGACGGCACATGCATTGTCCCAACAATGGTATGCACCGGGTATAACAGTCATAATTGATAATGTTGCAAGAACATGTCTGGTGTGTCAACAAAATAATAGAGGGAAGACACCTGCAAAATGTGATCACCTATCACAACCTGAAATGCCTTTTGAGAATTTGCAAATTGATTTTGTACATATGCCCGCAGCAAAGGGTTTTAAGTACGTTCTGGTCATAGTTGATATGTTCTCCAGAAGGGTGGAAGCACATGCCATCGGTAGTCAATATTTTAATGAAATAAATAATACCTAAATCCAGGATACCCATGGGAATAAACAGTGCCAGAGGCACTCATTTCACCAATAAATTAGTTCAGAACTTGTCGAAGGCTCTTGGGTTCCAGTAAAATTACACGTACCATATCAACCACAATGCTCAAGGATGGTAAAAATAGTAAATGGGGAAATAAAAGCTACTTTTGCCAAAGTATAGGTCAGCAAAATAGGTTGTTGTGGCCAGACGCCATGCCTGTAGTGATGTATATGCCCTGAGAAATCAGAAAAATAGAAACACGGGCCTAACACCTCACGAGATATTGATGGGGCGACCTATGACAACAGGAACCCAACTCCCGATGACTCCTGAGACGGTAGCCCTGATATGGAATGATGAAAAATCCTTAAATATGCTCAAGCCATGTGTGAAACAGTTAGTAAAACTATGAGAAAGTTAAGCAGGCACAGGTCTCTCCGGCAAAAGGAAATATGTACACATTTAAACCAGGAGATCAGGTTTAAGTGCGAGCAATGAACAAAGATTCTTTCTCTTCTCGGTGGAAAAGACCATATTTGGTGCTGCTAACAATGCGAATGGCAGTAAAAGTAAAAGAAAAACCCAATTAGATACATGCCACTAGATGTAAACTGCATCACTCAGACGGAACCCTTGAGAAGGAAACGCACGAACCGTAAAATGTTATAGTGATAAGACGATGATAAAAAAAGTGTCAAAATGTGGACATATTCTTTATTAACTTTCTTTGTAGTATTAAATACTTATGAATATATTAACATTATATGGGATCATAGAGAACATGAGAGTGAAGGGAGGCATCTAGATAGTTACGAGAAACAGGATGAAGGTAGTTGGAGTATGAAATTCAACTAACAACTTTCACACAGAACACAGTGAACTCACAGCTGAAAGGAAAACAACCTTCCTTATCTGAGTAGGATGATTAGGATGTTTGGTTTGTGCCCATATCCCGACGCATGCTGAGGGAGGTATCCCTTTGCGAGCTCAAGGACCTGTTCCAACCAAATTATAATCGCACGCGTATGCCTCCATTTTTGCAATTGATTAACGAGAGAAAATATTTAAATCCTTTCGTACTATAATATATAAAGATCCACAAGGAGGGAACTGTGGAAGGTGATAGAGGAAAAGTTAAAGAGTGAGACATTTTTTTCCCCACACAGAGAGTGGTGGGTGCCTGGACGTGCTGTCGGGGGAGGAGATGCGGAGATTGAAGTAGATACAACAGCAGCGTTTAAGAGGGATTTAGACAAGCACATGGATGGAGAGACACGGAAGGGCCTGTTCCCATAGTCTGCCCAACCCTACCGCTGTTGCTACTTGGACTAACTTGCTTTTTCTCTTGTAGGAACTGGAGGTGGAAGGCAGCAGGTCAGGCAGCATCCCTAGAGAACATGGATAGGTGATGCTTCACGTCTGAATGAGAGTCCCAACCCGAAACGTCACCTATCCATCTTCTCCAGGGATGTTGCCTGACATGTGTCATTTTTTTGCTTTTCCACTTCAGTTTCGTTTATTGTTACATGTACTGAGGTGCAGTGAAAAGCTTTTGTTGCATGCTAACCAGACAGCGGAAATACTTTTTCTCTTTCTCAGAACTGATGAAGGGTTTTCAAGTGTACCCGTTGGGAAATTTACATGGTCACAGGGAGAATGTGTAAACTTTGCACAGAGAGTGCCCAAAGTCAATTGACAATAGGTGCAGGAGTAGGCCATTCAGCCCTTTGAGCCAGCACCACCATTCAATGTGTTCATGGCTGATCATCCCCAATCAGTACCCCGTTCCTGCCTTTTCCCCATATCTCCTGATTCCGATATTTTTAAGAGCCCTATCTAGCTCTCTCTTGAAAGCATTCAGAGAACCTGCCTCCCTCTGAGGCAGAGAATTCCACAGACTCACCACTCTTTGTGAGAAAAAGTGTTTCCTCGTCTCCGTTCTAAATGGCTTACTCCTTATTCTTAAACTGTGGTCCCTGGTTCTGGACTCCCACAACATCAGGAACATGTTTCCAACCTCTAGCGTGTCCAAGCCCTTAACAATCTTATATGTTTCAATGAGATTGCCTCTCATCCTTCTAAACTCCAGAGTGTACCAGCCCAGCTGCTCCATTCTCTCAGCATATGACAGTCCCACCATCCCGGGAATTAACCTTGTAAACCTACGCTGCACTCCCTCAACAGCAAGAATGTCCTTCCTCAAATTAGGGGACCGAAACTGTACACAATACTCCAAGTGTGGTCTAACTAGGGCTCTGTACAACTGCAGAAGGACCTTTTTGCTTCTATATTTTATTCCTTTTGTTATAAAGGCCAACATGCCATTTGTTTTCTTCATTGCCTGCTATACCTGCATGCTTACTTTCATAGACTGATGTACAAGGACCCCAGATCCCTTTTCCCAACTTGACGCCATTTAGATAGTAATCAGCCTTCCGGTTTTTGCTACCAAAGTTGATAACCTCACATTTATCCACATTAAACTTCATCTGCCATGCATCTGCCCACTCCCCCAACCTGCCCAAGTCACCCTGCATTCTCATAGCATCCTCCTCACAGTTCACACTGCCACCCAGCTTTGTGTCATCTGCAAATTTGCTAATGTCACTTTGAATCCCCTCATCCAAATCATTGATGTATATTGTAAATAGCGACGGTCCCAGCACCGAGCCTTGTCAAGATCAGCCCTGGGCAGCACAGTAGCTGTCAGGCGGCAGCAGCACTACCCACTGCACCAGTGCACCGCCTCTTTAGAGCAAGTGTATAGCACACGTATTCGAATAATTCTGGAGAAGAGGGGCTTTATCTACTTGGGTAGATTAGAAAAATTGGAGTAGAGTATACATACTCAGTGATTTCTTAACCCCGAATCAAGCCCATTGCAGAATGTACGATCTGAGACATGAGGACATCAAATAAAGTATATCCATTTTATTTAAGAGTTCTTCCCAAATTACTTCTCAAAGTTTTACATTTGAATTAAATCCATTAAATTCAGTTAATTAAAATACTTTATAATTTCACAGGATTTCAATATTTGATACCATTTAATTAAACTGATAATTTTCCACAGCTCCAGCATCCTATCAGATTTTATTTTCTTCTCAAGAACATATTTTAAGTTCTCTTGTGATATAATCATCAATTGAAGGAATGCAAACCCTAGGCTTATTCACCAGTTGTCACAGAGCTATTCGGCCCAGCTTGCAATGCAGACCAACTTGGCATATTGGGCTAGTCCTATTTGCCTGTATTTGGCCCATAGCCCTCTAAATCTTTCCTATTCATAAAGGCAAATTATATTTCATGTTATTTCTCCTCAATATCAGTTTTTCAAAATGATTATTCTCTTTTATTACTCGGTGACCTTTAAATTGGTGGCCAGGACTTTGAAAATGCCTGATGAAAATTAGTTTGAATATATTTATTAACATGACTTTTAACTGATAATTTATTTGAAAATGGTTAAACTGATGATAACAGCTTCAACAATACAACCTCTGGTTGAATGAGCAGAAAGATTAGAAGAAATTGAACCAAGAAAAAAAATCAATTTGCCATCGAGTGCAAAACAATATGCAGGTTTCAGCTCAAAACTCCTATTTGTCATGAGCATCTGAATCTGTTTTTCTTTCTGTTACAAATAGGCATTTTTAATGGAAACAGACCTTCAACTTCTGCATGTAACCGATTGGGTGTAACTATGGAAGAACTGCATCTTTCTAGTGAGCAATGTGTTCAAACATGTTTTTCGTGACCTCCCCAAAATTCTCACTACAAAAGAGTTATTTATCAACTGAAAAAGCTTACCAGATGTGTAATTGTTAAAGAAACACACTTACCAATTCTTGATTGTTTACCGAGGTTCTTGTGGTCATGGCAAAAGAAATGCCTGCTTTTCTCGCAGCAAGGGTCTGTTGAGAGGAGTTCAAATGTTCACCATAAGCAAAGGGAAGACATTTATATTCATAAATGTTGTAATAAGAAATCCATGTGTTAACATTTTTGTCATTCCTAAAAACAATCCTGTAGGTAGTATTGGATGGGGCCACAAATACTGATGAAAAATATTGGGAATCAGTTGATTCTATCAATTGAATCAGATTCTCTTTTTGGCCAGTGCTTCTCGTAAGTGGTACTGGTGCATTATTAGAGTTTTTAAGCTGTATTTCAGGCCTATTTCTGTGCCTTTTAACTATTGATTAAGCTGGGTTCAGGACTATTTGTTGCTCTCCAGGACAGAAAGGCAATAGAAATTTACAGAAATATTCCAATGTCCATACAACAGGTAAACGTCATTATTAGAACAGTGCTTCGCTTCAACTTGGCCTGCAGTGAGATGCTGGAATTGCTTGAACTAACTTTGCAGACAGCCACGGTAAAATCCTGCAGAAGGAGGGCAACTCTCAACTCAAGGCTGAGTAACGCTGTTCTGTACCCAAAAATACATACTTCTTAAGAAGGGTCTCGACCTGAAAGTCATCCATTCATTCACTCCAGAGATGTTGCCTGTCCCGCTGAGTTACTCCAGCATTTTATGTCTATCTTCGATTTAAACCAGCATCTGCAGTTTTTTCCTACCTATACATTTCTAGGAATGGGCAACAAATAATTGTTTTGAGATTGACACCAATATTCTATGTGAAATAAAAATATGGTTATTTCAATGATCTACAGAATTTTAGATTATAAATCAGTCCTTGTGTTTTGACTTTCACAGACTTAAGTGTCATTAAGTAAGCACACAAAAAAAAATGCTGAAATAGACAGTGATCCTCGGAGAAAACCAACGATATACACTTTCACTGCTTGGTTGTTGTAACAATTAGGATTCGATTCTCAGACATTTGCAAGGTTTATTGACAAAGATATGCTCCTGGATAGCAATCAACAAAGCATGTAAAGGCATGTTGTTTACACAGCAATTTAATGTACCATATATTGTGGGGAGCAGTTCAGAAATTATTTTAGTTAATACCCTAGAGGGATTTATATAAGACAATATTATCCTCTAGCTACCTATGTGGTTGACAAATCTGGCACGTCTGTACTTTATTTTAATAAAGTGGACTGGGAAAAATGGTAAACAGGAAGCTTTCATCCGAATATAAAACTTAATATTAATGGAGACCATGCCAAAATGGGAAAACCAAATTGATGCGTTTTGTGCAAAACATATAATCAGTTAGTGTTGAATATTTTCATTACCTGTCAAAACCTATCATATTTAACTTTGAACAAAATTAGCCTAATTCTACTGTGTGCAATTGCAAGCCATAATTTGTCTGAAAATAAGCTCTGGAAGCTCAGTTAAGAAGATTCTGGATCGTTACACAAGATGAAGTTAGATGTTATATTCAGAAAATGTCGAAAGAACAGACAAAATATTGCACTGAATTGACGAGGTGGCTGTGTTTAGAAACCAAACAACTACTCTCATTTGTCATTTATTTCCAGTCTATTTACTTCTCTAGTCCACATGGACTACAGCAAGGCATTTGACAAGATCCTGCATAGTAGGCTGGTCCAGAAGATTAGAACACAAGGGATCCAGGGTGAATTAGTAAATTGGATACAAAATTGGCTTGTTGTAAGGAAGGGGATGAGGGTTGTTTTTTTTCAGATTGGAGGCCTGTGACCAGTGTGTGTTAAGGGGATCAGTGCTTGGTCCACTTTCTATGCTATACAACACAGTGACTCTATGATGATAGTCAAAGTTATGCTAATGAATTGAGATAATTTGGAACTTGCCTAATTAAATCATAATCTAATAGTTTTGTGAGTATTTAAGCAATTAAATATCAGAATGGCCATGTCTGCTCTATTTAGTCACCAGTCTCTCCTCAATGAAATAAATAACTACCTTTAAAGCATCTTTAATTCCAACCATTCAGTCACAACCCATGTATGTGTATGAAGCAGTCACCTTGTCTTATTTTCACCAAAAGGGAGACCAGTGTACTAAAGTGTGAATTGCACATAGTTCAACTTAATGAATGAGCGATCCTTGTCCATCTTCAGTTGCCTGCTTTAATACCAAGTCATTGTTAACAATGGAGTGCCAGCAATACTACGGCCATGTTTTAAAGATATATGCAGATGCTAGTTTAAACCAAAGAGAGACAAAACATGCTGGAGTAACTCTGCGGGACAGGCAGCATCTCTGGAGAGAAGGAATGGGTGATGTTTCAGGTCGAGACCCTCCTTCTGAAGAAGTCAAATGTCGGAAGCAGTTCCTTCCTACACATTGCCATATTTCAATGGTTAAATATTCACAAATGCTGAAGTGAGCCAAGTTTCTCGTGATTTTTATTTAATTCATTGGTGTAAATCCTTGTCCTGCAGAATTTTACAAAATAGAGCATTCACATAATTTAAGTATTTTGAAAGCACATACCATCGCCTGTTTATCCAAGCAGCATGGGAAGAAAATAATTTACTTGTTAGTTTCACTACTATCAGTTGCAAAGTAAAAATCAATCATATTTTAAGGAACTTTTAAAACAAATGTAACAGCCACACAGATAATTTGCAATAACGTTCTTATCTAAATGAATTTCTATGTCAGTCATTAAATAATCAAAATCTATATTACTAAAAGTCTGATCTTGACCGCTTTTGGCCCACTGTGCTGCGATTTCCGAGAGAACGCCGCCACCTACGGCCGTCATTTTTGGCCACCTCGCTCAGAGCCCCCCTCCGCCTTCCTGGACTGGAGAATTTTTCCCATGGATGAAATCAGAGAGATATTAATGTTTTTTTTTAATTCACCATTCTCTCTGCTGCCCCTGCTGGAGGGAGTGGGAGGGACTATAAAACCAGGAAGTGGTGTGCCTCACTCAGTGTCTGCAAGATGGATGAAGCCAAAGGGTCACGTCTCTCTGAGCTCTGAATAACACTGAACACATGACTACTCAACTGTGAGTCCCCTTAATGTGGTTTGAAAATGAAAATATGGTTTGTTTGAAGTAGTTAAAAGGCACTACTTACTGCAAATGGTGGCTTGGGTCCTTTGGCTTAATGTTAAAAGGCACTACTTACTGCAAAAACATTGTTGCTAACTGTGGAACTGATTAAATTACTAGGGTGGAGGAGAGGACAAGTGTTAGTAGAAATTGCTTGAAATTGAGAATTCAACATTCATATCCCCTGCTGGGTTGTAAGCTATGGAGTTCCACAATGACCCAAATGGCACTGTCGGGATGCAATCTTCATTCACTTTGTGATCTCTCTATCTGCATACATTTGGTGGACATTCATTGTGCACTCACACCAAACCCCTCACTAATACAGCAAAGTGCAAATAGCTACACCAGCCTCAACAAGTGCTCAGGACATAATCTGGAGCTCAGACAGTTTACCGCGATCAGTACCAGACACAACTGATCCAAACAACATCTCTGCCCAATCTAAAGGCAGGAAATGCAACTACATGTTAAATATAATGTCCTCCTTGAGTATGGAATATTTTCATCTCAGACGCCTGGAATCTCCAGAATAAAATATATTTTTCAATTATTGCCATACTATAAATCAAATTCTAACTCACCACATCTCGAACGATGGGCACAGTCTTCTTCCGACGTAGATCTGGCATGCTGTCAATGCCGTACAGCACACTTCCAGCCCTAAAGTAATCAATATGATTTAGTAATGCAAATTATTACATAACAGTGCCAACATGTTTTATAAGATTGAAGTGGAATTCTTATCTACCATTATATTTTCTCTTTACAATTTTGTAAAAGTTGCTTATTTGTGTTTCATACAAATAGTCCTAATATTGTACAGAACAGAAACAGGTTATTTTGGCTCTCCTCATCTACATTGACTGTGATGCTTATCTATGCTAATACCATTTGTCTACTACTTACTCCCCAGGTACCTATTCTTTAAAGTGCAGTAACTGTATCTACTTCTACCACCATCTCTGGAGGTTTGTTACATACCACCACCACCTTCTGTGTGAAAAACCTGCTCCTCAGATCACCCATTTCATGTTAAATCTATACCCTTAAGTTTTAAGAATGTCTTACCCTGAGAAAGACTCTAACTACCATATGTATGCCCTTCATAATTTTCTAAACCTTTATAAAGTCATTTCTCAGTCTCCTAATTAAGAGAGAACAATCTAGACTATCCATTCTTGTAACCAAACCCCACCATCCGAGGTAACATCCTGCTGAATCTCTTTCTAATGTTACCACAATCTTCCTTGGTGTGGCAAACAGACTTGTACACAATACTACAATTGGAGTAAATCTACAACATGATGTCCCAACTATAGACATAAAGTGCTGGAATAACTTTATGGGTCAGGCAGCATCTTTGGATAAATAGGATGTACCAACTCTTGTACTCAATGGCCCAACCTAGAAGGTAAGCATGTCAAATGTTTATCACATTACCCTATCCACCTGCTTCACCATTTTCAGGGAATCACAAACTTGTACCCCAATACTTCTATGTACCTCAACACGCCTTAGATCCTTGCCATTTGCTGTATATGTTCTGCACGTATTTGACGAGCCATAATATTGGCTTCGTTCTGGATTAAATTCCATCCACCCAACTTTTTTCCCCACAGTTTAATATACTAGTCTGAAACTTCCTTGACGATCTTACCACAAACATGACATTAGTTTCCTCAGGTGGGACGAATCTAAGTTACAAGCTAAATTGGATCACTGTCATACTGCAAAGTCAGAATTACAGAGAGAGGCAGAAAGTCCATTTCTAGATTTTCACAAAAGGACACAATGTTCTGGAGTAACTCAGCAAGACAGGTAGCATCTCTGGAGAACATGGATAGATGATGTTTCAGATCAAGACACTACTTTATAGTGTTTCATAATATTTGCAACTCTGCAGAGTCACCTCAAGAGAAAATTCCCTTTCCAGTTATAAAGCAGAAATCTATCCAATCTTTCCTACTAACTCAAGGCCCAACAGTGGATGATCCTCATGACGCTTTGTCATCATTTCCAGTGTTTGATATCTCCAACGTCTCGTTAACTCTCACTGGATGCAATTTACTGTACTTCTAATAAATAAATAAATAAATAAATAAACTCTCACTGGATGTTACAAAATACTCAAGCTGTTGCTGACATGCATGATAGAAACATTGACACATAGAAAATAAATGCAGGAGTAGGCCATTCGGCCCTTCGAGCCAGCACCACTATTCAATATGATCATGGCTGATCATCCAAAATCCGTACCCCGTTCCAGCTTTTCCTCATATCCATTGATTCCTTTAGCCTGTAGAGCTAAATCTAACTCTCTCTTGTTAGATATAGTTTGATCAAAACATCTTCTCACATGTACTCTACTGTTTTGACTAAGTATCTTTCCAGTGGCAATTGAATGCCAAGATGAATCAACTACACATTAAGTCTTCAAATAAATCAACTGCCAAGCATCCTTTCATCTTAAATGTATATGCCGCCCTCTTTTCCATCTGCTGAAATTAGATTGTGGCTTACTAAATTTCATGTGTAACTGTTTTGGCCAGTATTTTCTTTAAACCATTTTGTGTTTTTTTGTGTTTTGGGTATACCTTGCGTATGTATGCAAGCAAAGAATTTCACTGTGACTTGTCACATGCAACAATAAAGTATTCATTCATTCAATTATAGATAATTGGAATTACGAAAATGATAAAGAATTCCAATTAGCAATTTAGGATTAAGTTTACCATTGGGGCAGTTGCTACATCATATAATGGGTAAATTCATTAACCGATAAAGAATACGTGGCTCTTATGATTTCCTGTGCTGCATTAATGTATGAGGGAATTGAAGTGGAGTTTCTCAGAAAATGTACTTCCCTTATTTCCCTTCTACATTTTTTGCTTAGAATCATGAAGTATGTGGGTGCGCTGGGTAGAGGGGAGTTAAGGGCCTGTCCCACGAGCAGGCGACTGCATGCGGCGAGCGCGACCAAACCGGAAGCGGGGGACGTGCGGTGGTCGAATGATCCCGTCCGAGTTGATGTGAAGTTCGAGCGAAGGCGTACGGCGTCAAGACGCTACGTACTGCGTCAAGACTCTGCGTACGGCGTCAAGACGATGCGTACGGCATCGAGACGCTGCGCATGCCCATCGAGGCAATGCGTATGGCCTCAAAGCGGCTGCGGGCCGGCAGGCCGTTGCCGAGCGGAATTTTTGGAAGTTTTTCGGAGCCCCGCGCAATGTCGGGACCAGCTCCGCACAACTCCATACGGCTCCGGCGATCGAAGTGGGACCGGCCCCGCGATGCCATACGGCTCAAACGACCACGTTAGGTCGCGCTTGCCGCATGCGGTCGCATGCTCGTGGCACAGGCCCTTAAGGCATCTCGTCCTCACCATGGGATTGAGGCAAAGATTTGAGAGGCCAGCTTATCCATCAATTTTATAAAATATACGAACTTCAAACTATTTTTGTGATAGCTAAAAAATCTTCGATTTTATTTCACAATAGTTGGAAATTATTAGATTCAAATAATGCACTTGATATATGACAGGTTCACGGCT
Source organism: Leucoraja erinaceus (assembly GCF_028641065.1). NCBI lineage: Eukaryota > Metazoa > Chordata > Chondrichthyes > Rajiformes > Rajidae > Leucoraja > Leucoraja erinaceus. The sequence goes on from NC_073409.1 coordinate 10,601,534, forward strand.
CCAGCTAGTTAACGTAAATAACCCATTCAGAATTTTTTTAAACGTTTCATATCTAAATAAAAGAGTCAGGAATCAGACAACTAAGAGAGAATTTCTAGTATTTGGATGACTTGATGCCAGCACATTGTATTGAGTGATACAGCAGAAGGTAATAAAAACAATCAATGTTTATATTTTAATGTTTCTTAATGTGAGATGATAGCAATGATGTAAAGTTACTTTACACCATTGAGTAGAATTCTACACATTATTAAAACCCTTGAAGAACCAAAGAGGGAGAGGAACAGAGCAGCAGGGCATTAGACTAAAGCTTGTCAGCTTTGCTCTTCAAGTGCCCTGAACCTCATCCTGAATCAAAAACATCTACTGCATACATATATTGAAATTCTAATACATGCACCATCCAACCTTTCAGAGATTCGTAGATATACAGCACAGAAACAGGTCCCTTGGCCCAACTCATCCATGCCAACCAAAATGCCTATCCACACTAGTCCCATATGCCTGCAATTGGCCCATAAATCTCAAAACCTTTCCAATCCACATACCTGTCCAAATGTCTTTTAAACATTATGATGTATCTACTTGCTCTGGCAACTCATTCCACACACTCATTCATTTGAAAAACTTGCCCTTGGGGTTCCCTTTAAACGTTTTCCTCATACTTTAAAACTCTGCCCTCCAGTTTTGGGCTCCCCGATCTTTGGAAAAAGAATGTGGCTATTTATCAATCAATGCCATTCATAATTTTGTAACATCTGCATGGTCACCAATCAGCCTCCATCACTGCAGGGAAACAGTCCGAGCCGATCCAATATCCTAATAACTTAAGCCCCAGGCCTGGCAGCATTCCCATGAATCCTTTCTACATCCTCTATGGGCTTATAACTTTGTTCCCATTGTGTGTTGACTAGAACACCATACACTACTCGAGTATGACCTAACCAACAAGTTATACAATTGTAACGTGAATTCCCAACTCCTACACTCAGTTCCTCGTCTTATGAAGGCAAACATGCTACATATATTCTTCACCATTCAATTTACTTCTGTCATAATTTTCAGGGAATTGTGTACTCGCACTCCATGTATTCAATAACACTCCAAAGACCCTACCATCAACCCACTTATTTAAGTTAAATTTCATCTGCCACTCTCTAGTCCATTTTCTCAGTTGTTCTATGTCCTGTTGGAACCTTAGATCCCTGCGGCACACACTGGTTACAGTTGTGCAATCTGAAAAGCAACCCCCCATTACCATGCTTTGACCCCTACCATATTGTACCCAATTCGCTATCTCATATTGGATCTCATGTACTCTAATGGGCGTGGGCGATTTTTCAGGCGACTGCTGGTGACTGTCAAGTTGCCGGCAGTCGCCTGAAAAATTGGCAACTGGAACGGCGACTGTCAGTGGAACACACACACACACACATCGCTTCCTTCACCAACCCGTTATGCAGGCGGGGGACAGGGCAAGCGGGGGGAGCGCTGTTCTTGACAGGCCCATTACCTTCCGGAGCAACTTCAAAGTCCATGTAGCCAACATCTGCTATCCTTCCCTTATCAATTAGCCATCCTTCAGTACCTCAAATGTGGGAATCAATGATATAAAAATCTCTTGCCAGGACACCAGCAATTTCACTTTAGCCAAAATCCCAGGATACACCCGGTCAGGCACTGGACTTTCAATCCACCTTTATGTGTTTCAGGATCTCCAGCATCTTCTTCTTTAGCATGTCGTTAGGCTTCAGGAGATCGCTGCTCTCTTCCCTGATCTCTCTAGTTTACACATCCTTTGCCACAGTAAACACAGGTGAGCAGTATTAATTTATGGATCCACTCATCTCCCGTGGTTCCACACATAGATTATCACTCAAACCCTCAGGAGACCAATTCTCTCCAAATCCTTTTCTTACCATTTCTTAATATAGTTACAGAGTCGTTTTGGATTCTCCTATGCCTTATCTGTCAGGGGTATCGCATGGCCCCTTTTTTGCACTCCTATATTTTAAGTGTACTCCTGTATGCCTTATACTCCTCAAGGGACACACTTGATCCCAGCTGCCTCAACCCGACATATACATGCTTATTTTTCCTGGCCTGAGCCTCAATAGTCCTCGTCAGCCAGCATTTCCTAATCCTGCCAACCTTGCCCTTCACTCTAAGCTGTCCCTGAACTCCCCCTACCTTACTTTTAAAATCCACTCACTTGTCAAACATCCCTTTACCTGCAAACAGCCTCTCCCCATCAACCTGTACAAATCCCCATCTAATGCCACTTTAGAGGAGCGGAATTTGAATTTCCTTCACATTTTATGGAAACAAATATGTTTCTACTCAATCTATTTGCACAATTTTATTCGGTCACAATTATCTTTAAACTATGTAGATTGCAACATGTTTATTCAGTCTTTTGTTATAATTCACATCTTCAGACTCAGACATCATTGTGTGGAATGCTTGTTGTACTCCTTGCATAGCTAATGCACCTTTCCTGAGATCCTGTGCCTGAATGCATCAGTTCAAACGGGGTTTGAGCGCTGCTCTGTACAATTTAACCAACACTTCTTGACATTTAAAAATGCAACCTCCTTGAAATAAAGGCCAACATTTTATGATTAATTTGCTGTTAATATTTATGGATATTAACGCAAACAGAATTGTTCCTCTGCACCTCCTCGTTTGCCACTATTTAGAAAATATTAGAGTTACAGTCATATAGCAAAGAAACAGACCTTTCCATTTTCCTCAGTTTGCCCATATCTCTATAACTTTTCCTTTCATGTACCAGTCCAAATTTATTTTAAATGTTGTTAATGTTCCTATGATATGTTTCTCAGATCCAAATTGAATAATCTCACATTTCCTTGTTAAATTACATTCTTCAGGGTTTTGATTACTCAGTTTATTTAATTCTTAGCACATATACTTTACTGGCAAGGTTATAATTTCTTAATTGACCATGAATGTCTTGCTGGGCCATTTGAGAGAGCAGTGAGGAGTTAACAACATTGCTGTGGCTTTGAAGCCACATGCATATAGATTGGTTAAGGCTGGCAGATTTCCTTCCCTGGATAACATGAGTGGATCAGATTTTATGATCATGGTGACCATTACTCATTTTAGCTTTATACGTTTATAAATTGACCAAATCTAATATTTCCCAGCCACTCTGGTTAGTTCTTCCCTTGAGATCAGCATTCCAGCTCTTTGGATGACAAGAATCAATATGTTACTTGTAGTAACAAAAACAGAACGCTGGAAGAATTCAGCAAGTCAAGCGGCATTTATGGAGCCAAAAGATGTTCGGCATTATTTCAGGTCAAGGTCTATGTGCAATCCCCTTGAATCGAACACCAAGAACAAATATGAATGGAAAAACATTTATATACCAATTAGAATAGGAACATCACTGCCTCTAGACTTTTTGAAAACATCGTAACAACACCAGCAATTTCCATGATCAGTTTGAAATATTGACTGCAATGATAACAAAAAATCATTCATCCAGTCTCTGAAAGTGAAAGAAAATAAATTGAATGCCATGACTCTGTAAGTTATGAGCACTGCTTTAGAAACAATTGCTAACGTAATGTGGTTCAGAGAGACACTGCTCAAAATTGTTTTAAGATCCATGCAAAGTGGTAACTAGCCGAGTTTACACAATATTTACTGCTGTTGAGCAATGGTTTACGCTCAATTACATATCCCTCCAGAAATGCAACTACATTGCATCAGTCCCTTAAGCTAATGCCATTTGGAATCATGCTGCAATTAAACTAATTCCTCAAAGCAACTGAAATAACTCTAACAAAGGTACACAAAAATGCTGGAGAAACTCAGCGGGTGCAGCAGGATCTATGGTGCTGCTGCACCCGCTGAGTTTCTCCAGCATTTTTGTGTACCTTCGATCTTCCAGCATCTGCAGTTCCTTCTTGAACTCTAACAAATACAAGTTTGTCCGTTTAAACATTTATTGACAAAACTGCCCAAAAATTAGCAGCATTACGCAGATGTTATAATTTCAATTCAAATTATTTACTCAAATCTCTTACCTTGCAACATACCATTCCCCATGGGCAATGTTGATCTTTAACCTCCTTACAGGATCACCCTGGAGTTTTCAAAATTGAAAATGATTTCACAGCCTCTGAAGAGACTTTTAATCTATGTATATTTGCATTATATTTCATAGTAGAAATGTTCGGCAATAAATACCACTGATCTAAGCACCCACTCCTGTTGTAAGAATTATTTTAGTTTAGTTTCAAAAATAGAGTGTGGAAACAGGCCCTTCCGAAGCACTGATCAGCGATCACCCGCGCCCTATTTCTATCCTACGCTTTTATTTTCTATCCAAATTCTTTATACAAACTTGCAGTAAATGAAATAACATGACAGCATCATGACAATATTCATTTAATTTTACTATAAATTGCATTTTATTTCAATGACCTAGACTGAAAATTAACATTGTAAAATCCAAAAAAAAATCATTTTAGACGTTGCACACACTTACAGTTCTAATAATTCCAAAGACTAAATTCTCTCTTTGAATGCATATGTCCTGCAGCCAAATGCATTGATCTGAAAAGTAGTAAACACTGTCAACTGGGCTATTTATGATTTTGCATAGATCATAAATACTAACTGTGTGCCAAGGAATTTATTTACTCTAGACCACTTTATACGACCATCATCTCACAAAAAACGTATAAAATGACGGCATTATGGTAATTGTGACATAATGACATTTATTGTTAAGGCCGAGTTGGCCAAGATTCCACAGCAGAAAATTAATTGCAATAACAGAGATCCTGCAAGTTTTAACACAATTAGCTGGCAGGTCTTTTGAAACTGCTACTGAAAGCACCAAAGCTGGAACTCAGCAAACCAACATGAACCCCAAGGAGAGACACAAAATGTAAACTCAAGTCTGAAATAGGATCTCGACCCAAAACGTCACCTATTCCTTTTCTCCAGAGATGCTGTCTGACCCACTGAACTACTCTGGCAGTTTTTGTCAAGTAAACCAGCATCTACAGTTCCTTCCTACACAAACATGAACCCCAGCATATTTTTAAACATCTTGAAATTCCTCACCTCTTTAGCCACCACAATCCCAGATATCCCACTTAGAGCATGATGTATTGGTCGGGATGATTAACATGTTTTCTCACTTACGCATGTATAGAGAAGACAGACAGACAAAGGGAGACAGACCATTGAGGAATTGATAATTATACACGTCAAGAATAAATATGACAAATTTGATCTCTCTATTAATTTGGTTGTCTCCAAGAGGAAAAATGAAAACAAAGAATAACATTGAAGTCGTGCTGTTTGGATTAGCAAAAGCTATCATGTATGCAGTAAAGTACTTTACAACCAATCAATAGAATACATTTTGAAATGGCAGCCAATTGTTCACAGAAAACTCACTGCAAGCAGCAAAATAAATTTGGTGAAATAATCTATTCCCTTTATATCATGGTAGATAGGAGTAAACATTATCTAGAACAACAAAAAAGACTCACTAGTCTAGGAATAGTGCCTTAGGTTCTTTTGATTCTAATGGGCATCCCACTGTACGAGTTCACGCAAGAGCTCTCCCGAGTTTAAAAAAAAATTCAAACTCGTGAAAGCATGTAGAATGTACGTGGCAGGCACATCGGAGCTCGGGACGTCTCTTAGCGGCTCATAACGCTAACGGCAGGTACTCGGGGAAACGTGGTAAGCTTGGGAAGACTCGTAAAGATTTTTCAACATGTTGAAAAATGAACCCCAAGGATAGACGCAACATGTTGAAAAATGTCCACGAGAGCCCCGAGTACCTACGAGCGACTATTACCTTAATTCTCCGAGTTCGAACCAGAGGAAACATGGGAGAACTCTTGAATTAACTCGTACAGTGGGACAGCCTCATAACCAAGAATGCAGAGAAGGCCATAGCTTGATGCTGAAATAAGCATCTATCTGTGTTACTATATCTGTGATGCACTGTAATGTCAGCCGAGATTTTGCGATCATGTTTTTGGAATAGGACTTGAACTCATGACCAAGGTGACGGAACAATCCAGAATGTATAGAACAATACATTTTTGTTTCCATGATCTAGATTAGGAAAGTAAATTGAACTTTTCACAAAGTCATAAAAGCATTATGTGATCTAACTACGCATATTTGCCTTTGCCCCATTTTCGTTGATATCCATGGGTAACAAAAGATTAACAAACTCAATTTCACAATTAAAAATGTACTTCGCAATAGTTATGATTTTGCAGTAAAGAGTTCGAAACTCAGCACCCATGTCTAAAATCCAATATTAAAAGGCCTGACTACATTTTAAAACCACAGCTCCAAGTAGTAGACTCTTCAACAACATCACCAGCTTCACCATCTACATTAGTTCCCACAGGGGGAATGCTTACAAAATCACCTCATAGTCTTTGAAATTATGACAATGGAACTATGGTGCATGTAATCCTTCTTTAATAATTTAAGGTTTGAAGTCCAGCAACCAATCTGGTAAATGTATTTTAACGTCATCAAAGCACAAACATTGCTCAAAAGGTAGACCCTAGAATTATTCACAGTATGTGCATATCTAGCGCTTTGTATTCTTGTTTCATCATAGACACTTTGGATAGAAAAGCCAGCATGTTATTAACTAGAGATAAACACAAAATGTTGGAGTAACTCAGCGAGATGGGCAGCATCGCTGGATAGTTTATTAACTAGATTTGACAATTTTGATGTTTTATTACTGGTTTTAGATTTTCTTTATTTAGAAGTAAATTTCTTTTTCTTTTCAATCCAAAATTTTTAAACGTCACATTGACGCCCACTGACATCCATTTGTCACGCTGCGATCACCTCGTGTTTAATGTGTTCCTCACTGCTGACAATGCCATCTTCCTTTGTGTTATTGGTAAACTTGGCCAGGTGGCTTTCTATCCTACCAGCTGCTTACAATGATGGAAATTAGGTGCAACTGCAGATCCATGAGGTATCATCGAGGTAACTTTCATTTTCCTTTTTCTCTGACTCTTGCCACTCAACATCTTTCCAAAAATAAGTCAATAATTTGACTTGAAGTCCGTGACCTTCACCTTCAATTAAAAGTCATATTTGGGGGGTTAGATGAAATGCTTTGTGGATGTAGGTAGATTTAACATGCATTGACATATGCCTGTAGACACTTTTAGCCATTTCTACAAAGGTCTAATATTATTTGTCAGACGAGACCTTTTCCAATATAAAAGTGTTCACGAATTGAAAGAAAATTATATGATTATGGCTCAAACATCAGCAGTATGTTCACTAACCTTAAAAACCCTGGGGTAGAATTCTTAAGGATCTAGGAAACTGTTGGCCTTTGCTGCCATTACACGTTTCATCACTGCGTTCATTCTAGTTCTGATTCTTATGTAAACTCTGGTGTATCTTCACTCCTAATGTTATGCCATCTAATATAGAACCCATGATCACAGTGAATGTAGTGGCGATAGTGGAGATAGTACCATTCTGGATATGAGCAAAGGAGATGCTAAGTTTATTTTAAATTATTTCAAGCTTCTAAAGTTGTAATTATCATAGAAATATACAATGCACAAATGAATCGTGATGCCCACCTACCTTCATCATCCCATTTGCCTGCATTAGCCTTGTATTCTTCTATGCTTTACCTATCCAAGTATTTGCCGTTTAAACATTGTATTTGTATCAGCCTCTACCACCACCTCTGACAACTCGTCCATACTGCTACCACCTTCTGTATGAGAAACCTACTCCTCAGATATTCTTTAAATTTTTCCCCTCTTACCTTAAACCTGGGTCCTTTAGTTCTAGATTCCCTTGCTGTGGAAGAAAGATTCTGACTATAATTCGTTCCAATTTCCCTCATAGTTATATAACCTCTATTAAATCAGTTTTCAGGTGCCTGAGAATAAACCTAGCAACAAAGTTGATGGGTCAGAATGATGGCTGAGGGAATTTATAATGTCAATCCTCCATTCCATTAAACATTTTGGGGTGTTTCTTCTACACTCTCTCTATTACCATTACCTTCTTCCTATGGTATGATGACCAGAACTGTACACAATTCCTAAGTGTGGTGGAACCAATTTTTTGTACAGCTGCAACATGATGTCCCAACGCCTCAATGAGTCCAGACTAAATTCCATATGCCGTCACTTTGCCCATGTTTCTAGCTGACCTATGTCCTGCTGACTCTTTGGACAACCTTCGTCGTAACTATAATCCTGGAGGAGGGGAAAGGTTGTTGGTGGGAAAGAACAGGTTTGAGATTAATGAGTGGTTTCAGAGTCTCAAGGGAGTGGGGTGGAGGGTGTTGAGTTTCCACCTGGCCAGGGTTGTGGGTCTTGAGGGATCACTTCCATGTGGGACAAGTAAGTTATTTAAAGAGGACCCACTTGAAGTTGGTGTTATAATAATAACATGACAGGTTTACTCCTACGTAATTGGCCCGTACTTCTCAGAACCTTGGATAAAAATCACACAGGACCTGCCAAGTCAAGCATTCCATTCCTATCATATATCACTGTATATATCTATGCACCTCTCCACAATAACACATCAAATGCAAGGGGTATCTGGAAGAGAATTCTTGGGCTTCACATACCTCACAGTAAGCCTTTAACTTTGCTTTATAATCATTTTTAGGGAAATGTTATAGCATATTTAATGTCATGTAATGTCTTGGTTGAGTATTTTGTGAGAGTCTCACCATTGAGAACAGCATGACATTTAAACAAGCTTGATGTCGTTTGCTTTCCCGTAGCCCAGTGAAAAGTTGCTGCCCAGGACCAATTTGTTTGCACTTCTCTACATTTATATCCTTACAAACCTATTGGTCAGACTCGTAAAATCAGTATCTTGGTTGGCAAACCAACACAAACATTCTTCTCCGAAATTACAACTTTTTGGTGCTGAATTGAACCAAATTAACTTCTTTTCTGGACACATTTATAATAATAATAATAATAATAATAATATTTATTTATATAGCACTTTTCAACAAAACCAGTATTTGAACCAAAGTGCTTTACAAAGATTGATTAAATTAATTGAACAGATCAAAGTGAATTATAGAACAAAGTCAATGAAAGTAGGGTTCAAAGTGTTGCTTTTGCTATAGTTCATATTCACATAAAGTAACTGAGAATAACTGCTCCCCCATTTTCTTTTTAATTGCTGCTTTCACCCATAAATTGAATTGGTGAACCATGCTTACACAACATAAAGTCTTACTGATCATCTCGAGTTATGGAATCATACAGCACAGAAATGGGCTTTTGGTCCACCTTGTCCATGCTAACCATGATATCTAACTATGCTAATCCTATTTGATCATATTCAGCTTCTCTCTCTCTACACCTTTCATAACAAAGCAAATGCAAAATGTAAGCATTCATTTTGAGAGGACTACAAAATAAAAGAAAATATGTAATACTGAGGCTTTTTACGGAGCTGGCAAGCTCCCATTTAGATATTGTGAGCAGTTTGGGTCCCAAATCTGAGGAAGGATGTGCTGTCATTGAAAAGGGTCCAGAGGAGGTTTACAAGAATGATCCCAGGGATAAATCATTAACGTATGAGGAGCGTTTGATGGCTCTGGGCCTGTACTCGCTAAGACGTTTAGAAGGATGAATGCGGATTTCATTGGAACCTACCAATAATGAAAAGCCTAGATAGAGTGAATGTGGAGAGCATGCTTCCCGTAGTGGGATAATCTAGGACTAGAGGGCTCAACCTCAGAATAAAAGGATGTATCTTTATAATAGAGATGAGATGACATGAAACTTCTTTAGCCAGACGGTGGTGAATCTGTGGAATTCATTGCGGTGGAGGGCAAGTGATTGGGTATTTTTAAAGCGAAGATTGATAAGTTCTTGATTAGTAAGGGTGTCAAAGGTTATGGGGTTAAGGCAGGATAATAAGGTTAATAGCAAAAAATAGATCAGCCATGATCGAATGGCAGAGCAGACTCGATGGGCTGAATGACCTAATTCTCCCCCGATGCTCATGATATTGTTGAAGTATTTGTCCAATGCAGTTTAACCACTGTAATTGTATCTGCCTCTGTCACCTTCGCTGGCAGCTAGTCACATATTCACCAGTCCATCTGAATAATGTGCCTGTTAGATGTCCTTGACTGCAGTGATTTTAGTGAGAAGTTAATGACATCTTAAAATCACCAAATAGCTTTTAATTAAATTTTCCATTTAGACCTGTTCAACAGTTGCAGAGCAGCCAGTTTCAAAACTAACCTTTGTAACATCACCTACAGAAGTTTCTTAAAAACCTGACTTAAATCAGTTCTTTATCATCTGCTGACTGCAGTCTTTCTAATAAAACTCTCAATTTTAAAGGTTTACTTTAATACTGAGGTGTGGAATTTATTGAAGAAAGCTTTCACTGAAATCTAATTTCACCCAATTAAACTGAAAGAATTCCAGCAGGTGAAGGTTCTCAAATGAACTACTGCTTGAAATAACCTGTTATGGAGTCATATTGTGAAAAATGAGTAGTTTAGAATAAAGTAGATTACAGTAGAATAGTTACACTACACCATACAGAAATAACATAATATTTCAGTGGTCCACAGAAGTCCTTTCCTGACCACATTCTGTTCTTCCTACATTTCAAGACTGAATTAATCCAGTTAGTGGCTACAAAATGCTGCACAGTAATGGCTGCAGTTTCTATTCCACTTCCAAAATGCAATACTATATAGTAACAGCCCCACCGTACAGTTTAAATCTGTTTCACAGCAGTGTATTGTATTATATGAAACATTGGCTATAAAGTCCTTTGAAAATTACTTGTAAGGAAGGCGAAGGAAGCTATATAAATGTATTGTTTAAGAAAGAACTGCAGATGCTGGAAAAATCGAAGGTGGACAAAAATGCTGGAGAAACTCAGTGTGAGGCAGCATCTATGGAAAGAAGGAATAGGCGACGTTTCAAGTCGAGACCCTTGTTCAGACTGGTGTCGGGAGGGGGCGGGAAAAAGAAAGGACGAGGCGGAGATAGTAGCCATGTGAGAGAGCTGGGAAGGGGGAGGGGAAGGAGGGAGAAAGCAAGGACTATCTGAAATTAGAGAAGTCAATGTTCATACCACTGGGGTGTAAACTACCCAAGCAAAATATGAGGTGCTGTTCCTCAAATTTGCGCTGAACCTCACTCTGACAATGGACGAGGCCCAGGACAGAAAGGTCATATTCAGAATGGGAGGGGGAGTTGAAGTGCTGAGCCACTGGGAGATCAGGTAGGTTAGTGCGAACTCAATGTATCCCTTTCTTTCACCACATGTTGCAGCTACAGAAAACAAAACTGTGAATTAAACTGTTTTGTTACAACTCATGAAACAAAATCTATTAAAAAGTGCAGTAATTTTTTTTATCGCATATTGCACTTCTCTGAAGTCAATCAACAAACATCCAAGTAAGTGCAGTCACTAGAGCACACTGTGACATCTTAAGATTATAGGGACAGATCTCTGCCTCTCTGGTTCAATCATGTCATCTGTAACAAATGTCACATATGGTAATATTTTTGTATTCGATGTTCTGTTCATTTAACTTTGAGTACTGAGACTGCCTACAGGTAATATGCATTTGACAGGAATGAGAACAATATTTACCGTATAAATCTGGTAAACAGGGTACATAATGTACCTTGGCCGCTGGTATTATTGTACAAGTAAAATATTCAGCTTCACTCCACTTGATGGATAGGTCTTAATGTGGATACTTAAAAATGTTGTATATAAATAACTGAAAGGATGAGTACTCATTGTAACGCCATCAGCATCAAATACCACAACAGGAACCACGCATCAAAGTCCCTTTCTGGAGAAAAGTTTGCACCACACATTTGGAAATCTGTTAACGTGAACGTAAATTCTTTTCTGGTACCATTTCATTTCAATAGAAAATGTTATGTGATAACAGAACTGCTAGAAATATGTTTGCTCTTTTCTTGCTCTGACTATTATTCTGTTGTTGGCTCAAGGTGTACGTTCATGCATGCTGAATGTTCAGTTTCATCCCCTGGCAGCCAGAGCCTTCCACGCAAACAGAAGGTCAGCTTCCCCTGACACCTGCGTTCTAAGGAAGATAACCAAGTCCCAGCAATTGCAGCAAATACTCAGCATAGACACATAGAAACATAGAAAACAGGTGCAGGAGTAGGCCATTTGGCCCTTTGGGCCAGCACCGCCATTCAATATGATCATGACTGATCATCCAAAGTCAGTAACCCGTTCCGGCTTTTTCCCCATATCCCTTGATTCCTTCAGCAGGTCAAGCAGCATCGGTGGAGAGCAAAACAGAGTTAATGGCACAGATCAGTGATTTGGCATCAGAAAATGACTTAATGGAAGGTCATTAACCAGAAAGGATAACTCTGATCCTATCCCCATAGATGCAGCCCAACCTGCTGAGTGTTTCCAGCTTGCCCTGGATTTATTTCAGGTTTGCAACATCTGCAGTGTTTAGCTTTTGTGATTCTTCCATTGGCCCTTTTCACCTTCCAACTTTGCAACAGGAACAATTTGTGAGAAGTTGGGATAATAGTTCACTTTCTAGCCAAGTGATGTCAGGCCAGTTATGCTATTACTAAACATAAGCATAGCTATTTCAGCACAGTGCAGAATCTGCTACCATTCTGACCTCTATAGGTACTGATGCTTAGTGAAAAGCAATGCTATTTCATTCAACAAAAAGATTAATTATTTATTTCTAAATTCTCTGAATAAAATTCAATGTTAAGTCTTTCTTGTTAAAGGCACATGGACCTCAAAATTTGTAAAATATTATCAAAGCAGCTAAGAGGATTGTACCAGACAGAGTGCAGAGGGGATTCGTCAAGTGTTATCTGGAGAGAACATTTAATTCATCGAGGAGAGACTAGATTGGCTAGGCCTGTTTTCCTTGAGGGAGGAACCTAACAGAGGTGTATAAAATTATGAGGATACTGGAGACATCTAAAACCAGAGGCACCTTGGTTTAAGGTGAGGAGTAAGAGTGTTAAAGGATTTTCTTTCATCCAGAGGGTGGTTTTAATTTGGAACATACTGCTTGAGAAGGTGGGGGAAGCTAGTAATCTCGTTATGTTTAAAATTGAGCTGGGAAAGCATGAGTTGCAAATGCATCAAAGGCTACAGACCAAGTGCTGATATACGGGAATTATGTGGATGGGTGCTTGACGGTCAGCATGGGCACAGTGGACTCCAGGGCCTGCTTCTATGGTGAATGACTCTAGATAGTTGAAAGGCTTCTCAACTCACCACTAGTAGTTAGTCCTTTTTCTAAGGCTGTGACAAGGTCTGGAAATGAATGCTCCTAGCAAAATGAAACCTAGATATTTCACTAGGCAGCAAAAATACTCCTGTTGATCTAAAAATAAATGGCATTAATTTAGACCTACAAGGTTGAGGAACATAGAAACATAGAAACATAGAAATTAGGTGCAGGAGTAGGCCATTCGGCCCTTCGAGCCTGCACCGCCATTCAATATGATCATGGCTGATCATCCAACTCAGTATCCCGTACCTGCCTTCTCTCCATACCCCCTGATCCCCTTAGCCACAAGGGCCACATCTAACTCCCTCTTAAATATAGCCAATGAACTGGCCTCAACTACCCTCTGTGGCAGAGAGTTCCAGAGATTCACCACTCTCTGTGTGAAAAAAAAGTTCTTCTCATCTCGGTTTTAAAGGATTTCCCCTTTATCCTTAAGCTGTGACCCCTTGTCCTGGACTTCCCTAACATCGGGAACAATCTTCCTGCATCTAGCCTGTCCAACCCCTTAAGAATTTTGTAAGTTTCTATAAGATCCCCTCTCAATCTTCTAAATTCTAGAGAGTATAAACCAAGTCTATCCAGTCTTTCTTCATAAGACAGTCCTGACATCCCAGGAATCAGTCTGGTGAACCGGCTCTGCACTCCCTCTATGGCAATAATGTCCTTCCTCAGATTTGGAGACCAAAACTGTACGCAATACTCCAGGTGTGGTCTCACCAAGACCCTGTACAACTGCAGTAGAACCTCTCTGCTCCTATACTCAAATCCTTTTGCAATGAAAGCTAACATACCATTCGCTTTCTTTACTGCCTGCTGCACCTGCATGCCTACCTTCAATGACTAGTGTACCATGACACCCAGGTCTCGCTGCATCTCCCCCTTTCCCAATCGGCCACCATTTAGATAATAGTCTGCTTTCCTGTTTTTGCCACCAAAATGGATAACCTCACATTTATCCACATTATACTGCATCTGCCAAACATTTGCCCACTCACCCAGCCTATCCAAGTCACCCTGCAGTCTCCTAGCATCCTCCTCACAGCTAACACTGCCCCCCAGCTTAGTGTCATCCGCAAACTTGGAGATATTGCCTTCAATTCCCTCATCCAGATCATTAATATATATTGTAAATAGCTGGGGTCCCAGTACTGAGCCTTGGGGTACCCCACTAGTCACTGCCTGCCATTGTGAAAAGGACCCGTTTACTCCTACTCTTTGCTTCCTGTTTGCCAGCCAGTTCTCTATCCACATCAATACTGAACCCCCAATGCCTTGTGCTTTAAGTGTGTATACTAATCTCTTATGTGGGACCTTGTCGAAAGCCTTCTGGAAGTCCAGATACACCACATCCACTGGTTCTCCCCTATCCACGCTACTAGTTACATCCTCGAAAAATTCTATAAGATTCGTCAGTCATGATTTACCTTTCGTAAATCCATGCTGACTTTGTCCAATGATTTCACCACTTTCCAAATGTGCTGCTATCCCATCTTTAATAACTGACTCTAGCAGTTTCCCCACTACCGATGTTAGACTAACTGGTCTGTAATTCCCCATTTTCTCTCTCCCTCCCTTCTTAAAAAGTGGGGTTACGTTTGCTACCCGCCAATCTTCAGCAACTACTCCAGAATCTAAAGAGTTTTGAAAGATTATTACTAATGCATCCACTATTTCTGGAGCTACTTCCTTAAGTACTCTGGGATGCAGCCTATCTGGCCCTGGGGATTTATCGGCCTTTAATCCATTCAATTTACCCAACACCACTTCCCGGCTAACCTGGATTTCACTCAATTCCTCCAACTCCTTTGACCCGCGGTCCCCTGCTATTTCCGGCAAATTATTTATGTCTTCCTTAGTGAAGACGGAACCAAAGTAGTTATTCAATTGGTCTGCCATATCCTTGTTCCCCATGATCAACTCACCTGTTTCTGACTGCAAGGGACCTACATTTGTTTTAACTAATCTCTTTCTTTTCACACATCTGAATTATGAGCAAAGAGCTTGGCTAAAAATTAAAACAAAACAATGGAAACTATAGAAAATGAGCAAACAATAACTTCTCCTAATAAAATAACTAAGAAACCAAATAAAAGAGAAACCACTGAATTACTCAAAATAGCAAGAGCATTTTCATCTCCCAGTTTTTTCATTAACTGAATGTCATGTTTATATGAAGACATTAAATTTAAAACATTAATAAGTATGATTCACAATAGTATCTTTGGATTAATTGTATTTTGTATCTCTCAGCACCATTACAAACCCGCAACCTATCTCAGAGCATATTAAAATTCAATTACATAACATTGATAGCATATTTCTTCATAAGACAGCTAGACACTGAACATGCAGAAGATTTGTATAATGATAATTGTGAAATTCATGGATGGAATAGTAAAAATGTT
The DNA here is from genome assembly GCF_028641065.1 of Leucoraja erinaceus. NCBI lineage: Eukaryota > Metazoa > Chordata > Chondrichthyes > Rajiformes > Rajidae > Leucoraja > Leucoraja erinaceus. The sequence continues at coordinate 10,617,272 of NC_073409.1, forward strand.
GAAGGTTAATTTTGCATTTCATTGCACCTTTGTCCAAAGCAGAATTAGATCTTACTGTTTAGAGCAATAACAATAGTGGCTTAATCTATGGATAATTAAAAGGATCTTTTTAGCCGGGTTCATTAGCCTGAAGCAGCGAGTAGTTGAAGTTCACTATTGATGCCAGACTACTTGAATTAGTAATTCTGCCTGCGCTATCATTAATCCGGTTCTCCCAAGTTGTCAGTTCTAGTGCCCTTGTTACCTGCGGTACACAAAAATGCTGGAAAAACTCAGCGGGTGCAGCAGCATCTATGGAGCGAAGGAAATAGGCAACGTTTTGGCCTGAAACGTTGCCTATTTCCTTCGCTCCATAGATGCTGCTGCACCCGCTGAGTTTCTCCAGCATTTTCTGTGTACCTTCGATTTTTCAGCATCTGCAGTTCCTTCTTAAACCCCTTGTTACCTGAATTGTTTACACAGAAAGATTCAAAGTATGACAGAGATTGATAATCCAAACCAATTCAATTTACCTGAATGTTTAACGCAGGACCAGATAAGTGAAGCTCCCTACAGATTGGGGTTACACTCTAATGCAATACTGTCACAATTCTCTTATCAATGTTAACTACTGAAAAAAAAACTTGCATTCAAGCATTCATTAATAAAAATAATTACTGTTTGAATTAAATCATTACGTCCCTCGTGGGTTAAACAATTGCTATAGGAACTCTGGGTTAGGCGGCATTTGTAGAAGAAAATGGACAATCAAGGATCTTCATCAAAATATCAATTATGCCTCCACTCATGAGTAGTTTCAATCTTTCAGGATTTATCTATTCATCTGCACAAGCACAGTTAGTACTGAACTGATGCTGTGTTGAACATATTGAAAATGTATTTAAATATAAATTTTGATGCAAAATTCCTATTCCTTGTTCTGGCTTTGTATTCCTCATTTAATTCTCCAACACTAGTCTAAGCCAGGTAGTTTTATTTTTACTTATTCTGGGCTGAATCCAACCACTTGCTGACATCACCTGTTTCACCAGTGTCACACCAGCTGGTAAGCAAATGGTCCAAATCAGGCCAGGACATTGATTTTATCAGTGCAATAATCATCCAAACAATGCAGTGACTGTATGCAATAGCATGGGAAGAAGCAGGGAAGTGGAAAGTTCAAAGTATAAACCAAGATAAATGATTTCAAATTTGAGGAAGAGAAGAACATATTATAGGATGAAATGTTGAATAAATCAAAGTGATGCTGAGAGCCTATCTACAAGGTACATGGGTTTTTATCAAATAAAAAGATGAAAAACTGTTAATAATATTCACATAAGCAGTACATTTGAAAAATTACCTGGATTGTTAATGATTGAAGCATAGATCTGGGGTCAGATATATTTTTCTTTTGTGTTCAGATATAAATTATTACCTATGTTGCTGGAATGGAGGAAATTCAAGCAGATTGGATGTATCCAGGTCTAATTTTCTAACCATTTAAATTAATGGTTATACCAATGACAAGTAAACTCACATATCGGGAAAAAAAACTAGAGTCTTAGCCATTGGATAAACTTGGATTGTTTCCTCTGGAACATTGGAAATTGAGGAGAGACCTGATAGAAATTTTAAAAATTATGAGAGGCAGAGATAGGGTAAATAGTTAGAACCTATTTCTCAGGGTGGAAATGTCTGGGTGGCATAGCTTTTAGGTGAGAGAGTGAAGGGGCTGTCCCACCGCGGCAACCTAATTGGCAAGTTTAGGAGAGTTTGCAAAAGTGTCATGTTGCAGACCTCCTTTGACTATGTTGAAGACTAGCTTCAACTAGCTTCGGGAAAATTGGACACCAAATAGTGGAGAGTGATGACGACCTCCTTTGATCTCCTTCGACTATGTTGAAGACTATCTATGACTATCTTCGACTACCTTTGATTACCTTTGACTACCCTCGATTACCTACAAATAACATGCCGACCTATTACGACCTACCTCGACTAAACCTACGAGTAAAAAAAAATCGACTTTTTCCACGGCGACCTTTTTCTACTCGCGGGCATTTCTCAGCATGTTGAAAAATACGCCGCGACCTGCCTGAGGCCTCGAGTACACCGTCATGCTCGAGTACTACTCTCGAGCATGAAGAAGAGTTACAAAGACCTCCTAGGACCTTGTGTCGACCATGCTGCGAGTATGTGTCGAGGGCAAACTCTTCTGAACTCACAGATTAGGTCGCCGCAGTGGGACAGCCCCTTGAAGGTTTAAAGATGTGTGAGGAAAGGCATTTTTTTTACACAGAGAGTGGTTGATGCCTGGGAAGGGTTTCCCGAGGTAATGTTGGAAGCAGATACGATAGTGGTGTTAAAGAGGCTTTTAGACAAGCACGTGAGTATGCAGGGAATGGAAGGACATGGATCATATGCAGGTGGTGGAGATTAGTTTAATTTATTATCATGTTTAGCACAGACATAGTGGGCCAAAGGGCCTGTTCTTGTAGTTTATTGTTCTATGTTCTGTGAGATCTGAGGGGTAAGGTTTTCAAACAGGTGATGGTTACCTGGAGGTGGTAGAAGCAAATTTTAAAAAAAAATGCTCTGATTGATACTTGAATGGGAAATATATAAAGGGATACAGGCCTAATGCTGACAAATGCTTCACGCCCATCAATGGCACACATGACTTATAGCACCATATGGACAACCTTCATCCACCACTTGGTCACCCTTCCCATTGGATAAGGTTGACCAGGAAAGCCATTGCATCATTCAGCCCTTAATCTGAAAGGGGTCATCAGCTGTTTTAACCTTCCATTACCCCAACAATGCTTTCCGCCACCTCTGCAATGCAACCACCCACTTGCAGGCTTCTGTCTAATGAAATACCCAGATAAATGGCCTCTGCTGTCAGTCAGATTACCTGCAGGCAGGAAACTCTCCAAAGGCAGCCACAATATGAAATGGGGTTTTCAACCTCGCACCACACCCACAGGTGACATTTCTGACCTGAAAGTCTATTATCACAACTCTGAGACTGAGAAGCTTTGAATAAGAGAAAACTCAAACCAATATTGTAAATTTGAAATTAACATAAGTTGGCATCAACAAATTCATTTATATATTTGAAAATGATATACAAAATATATCTACACTATAAAAATGTCCTGTCCAGCTGGCCTAAAGCCTACAAGGAACAAATGCATTCCACCACTTAAGGTTTATAATTAATCTCTGAATGATCTATTTCTAGAGAATAGTTCTAGGTCTAAGTTCACTCTGCCAAAAGGATTGTTGGACTCAAATATTAATGCCTAGAAATTCCAGTGCACTCTAATGCATAAAAAAAGTACCCATTATTTGAAAATGTGCCATCATCACTCTGCACTTGGAGCTGGGCTCAGAAAGTTGTCCACAGAAAATCCCTGCAGCTAACCTTTAGTGGTAGCTAGGGAGGACTCAAGGCAGCACTCACCTGAGGTTAGGAGCAGGGAAGATCAGGATGGAACTTTGTGTGGAGAAGAAAGATCCATTCATTTAAATGTCAGATTGTCAGGGAACCAATGTATATTAGGTAAGAGTGGGTTGAAGCAGATCGAGTCATAGAGAGATGTAGTACATAAACAGGCCCTTCAGCCCTCGAGTCCACACTGACTGTCAAGTGCCTATTTACATTAATCCCACTATTTTTCTCCCTGCAATCTTTTCAACATCCCAAGATTCTACCATTCAACTCTACACTGGAGGCAATTTTCAGTGGCAAATTCACGTACCAACCTGTATGTCTTTGGGCTGTGAGAGGGACCAGAGCATTTGGAGGAATCCCACATGGTCCCAAGACCTCACAAATCCCAATGATAAGAGAACTCAGGACAATGCCTTAATGTTTAGCCTAGGAAAACAAGTATGCCAAATGCCTTCTTTACTACCCCCATCTATCTGTCTCCATTTTCATTTCCAGCCAGCTATCAATGTGCACGCCAAGATCTCATTGTACATCAATGCTCTTCGGGTTCCTGCCATTCAGTCTATACGTCCTAACAGAATTTAACTTCCCAAAGTAGATTACCTCAGATTTGTCAGGATTAAATTTCATCTATCACCACTCTTCCCCATATTCAGCTATCCTACAGTATCTTTAGACAAAGCTATTCATCCCTCCAACAAATTTCCTGTCTTCTGCAAACTTGTGAAACAGACCACCTACAGTCTCTTCACGGGCATTTATATATATTACAAACAACAAAGGTCCCAGCACTGATCACGACCTGCTATAGACTTCCAGTCAGAAAAACACTCCACTACCCTCTGCCTCCTATCACCAAGCCATTTTTGGATCCCCTGTGTCTTAATCTGTAGGACCAGCCAACCATGCGGGATCTTGTCAAAAGCTTTACTGAAGTCCATGTGAACCATGTCGATCTTTCTGGATCTTCTCGAAAAACAACTAGTTTTGTGAGGCGTAATCTCCCCCTGCAAAAAAACCTCACTGACTTCTCATCAGTCCATCTTTCCAAGTGAACATGAATGCTGCCCCTCAGAATCTTCTCCTACAGATTTTCTCCTACTGATTTAAGGCTTGCCAGCCCATAGAATTGTGGATCATATGTCCAGGTTTTTTAATTAAATTAATCTCTGCAAGGATGCTTCATTCTGGGATAACTAAAATATGAAAACAACTTGCATCAATATAGAACTAAATTACATGAAACCTTTTCATGATGCCGACTCCCACTTCCAGAACACCTCCAATATAATTCTGTTTACAGATTTAGCTTTCACTCTCCACCAGTGTTGTCTGATCTTACCAGTAATTTATTGTGCGTTTAATAATTGTATTGTCCAAGTAAATGATTCAAGATGTCGATACAAATAACTTTTTGTTAACCAACAACAAAGATTCTTATGTGAGATCAATGTTACAAACACATTGAGTGTAGTTTCTACTCACCCTCCTGGAGTCTTCAGATTGGAAAGGTTAGATGCATCAAAAACATCTTTGCTTGTGAGATGAGCCTTTAATAAAGAACAAATAAGTAACTATAAGCATGATTATGTTCTAAACAATGAATATTACAGCAATTTTAGGAGATATTACACATCCTTTCCTGTTGCTTTAACATGAAACACATAATGAAGTATATGTTTGTGAAAACTTAATTTCAGCAATAAATGCCCTGTTTACAAATGCATCGTATATTGAACATATGGAGACAAGAGAAATTGAATTTGTAAAGGTGGGTTCCATGCGACACAGTAGGATGTGAAATGAATATCTTTACTACAGAACCACATAAAAATGCAACAAAATTCAAATGATATTTCATGGAAGATGAAACACATCAAGTTAGAACCTGTTGATCCACAGAATTGTTATCTGAAAAAGAACCAAGGAAAAGAGGACATAATATATTAGACATAAGATATTTTAAATTAATATAATTTGCTTGTCCATTCATATAAAATAAATGGAATAAATAAATATCCCAGTTACCAGAATCATGAACCTAGTTTATTAACTTTTTGAATGGAGGCTAAATTAATCAAACTTAAACCAATGGAAAACAGCTGCAAATATTCTAAAAATGGTGAAAAAAATATACGTCTATTATATCTTTCATAAATAGCTGCTATTGGCATGAAATGACTATCATAATTATAATTTTTTTATATTTAAAAGAAAACATGTTACAATATACCATTTAAACCAGGTTTTCGTACAAATCTAGAAGTTGGTTACTTTCTGTCACATTATTAATGACAAAGCCGTGCGATATTTGTCACCATGACATACAACTCTGGGTCGAATCTGTATCTCGGTACACTCATCTCGGTCTGAGAGCGTGCAATCATTGAAATCATTCAGAAATGATCTTTACACAAGGGAGGGAAAGGCTCCAGAAACTACATGTTGGATGTGTGCATTAATAAGATCTAGAGACTATGCTGTGCATTACCATCAGTACGCACTATGGCCATCAGCAATCAAATGTACACTGCTTAGAATGTGGCCTGAACTACAGTGCCCTGCCAATAAACATCTTATATATGATATATGTTATATATTATAATATGAGGGTAGTTCAGTCTACATTCAAGACTACACAACATCCAAAGAATGACTGTCCTGGCACCATTTATTATCCATCCATGTTCTCCAGGGATGCTGCCTGATCTGCTGAGTTACTCCAGTCAATGTCAATTTTAATGTCAATTAGAAATACTAATTGTACAATGCCAGATGTTGATATATATAACTTATTTATTCAATGTGCTTATTAGAGTCTTTAGAAAACAGAACATTAACAGACAATACACATGTTGAAACTTAAACAGTGGCAAGATGAGATCATTATATACTGTACCCCTATATTACAATTGGAATTTAGCAGCTTACAGCACAACCGCCTCTTGGATTTTCCTTTGGGACACAAAGGTAAAAATATTCAGAAATTGAACATTTTCACTGATCATGCACTGAAATGTGCCATGGTGCTTAAACTGAATTTTTTATAAGATAAACCAAGAAACGTTGCAAGTGCAATCCTACTCACGAACAGATGCCACATCTGATGTAATAAAGCAGATCCTTTTGCTAAAAATGAATTTGTTCCATTTCACTATTTTTGACTCCAGATTCAAAAATAGTGAAATGGAACAAATTCATGCTTGGGATTATAAAAGTTCTCAGGAACAGAATCCTATCGTTCCTGGGGAGGCCCCCTCGACTCCATTCAAGGACCCAAGCAGTCGTTCTAGGTGCGACAGAGGTTCACCTGCATCTCCTCCAACCTCATCTATTGCATCCGCTGCTCTAGATGTCAGCTGATCTACATCGGTGAGACCAAGCGTAGGCTTGGCGATCGTTTCGCCGAACACCTCCGCTCGGTCCGCATTAACCAACCTGACCTCCCGGTGGCTCAGCTCTTCAACTCCCCCTCCCATTCCGTATCCTACCTCTCTACCGTGGGCCTCCTCCATGGCCAGAGTGGGGACCACCGGAAATTGGAGGAACAGCACCTCATAGGGCACCTTGGGCAGTCTGCACCCTAGTGGTATAAACATTGAATTCTCCCAATTCTGTTAGCCCTTGCTGTCTTCTCCCTTTCTTAGCTCGCCCTCAGCCCTCGGGCTCATCCTCCTCCTTTTTCCTTTCTTCTCCCCCCCCCACCCTCCATAAGTCTGAAGAAGAATTTCGGCCCAAAATGTTGCCTATTCCTTCGCTCCATAAATGCTGTTGCACCCGCTGAGTTTCTCCAGCACTTTTGTCTACCTATGATGAATATAAATCCATGATAATTTTCCAATTTGGCATGAGAGGTGATCTCTCACAAATATACAAAATTGTTAGAGCTTAACATGGTTGATATGGAGTTGATGTGCCCCCTGGGTGTGGTGTCTCGAACCAGAAACCACTGTTTTTGAATAAAGAATTGGCTATTTATGACTGAGATGAGAAGACATTTCTTCACCCACGAGGTTCTTGAATCTTTGTAAGTCACTTCCCAATGGGGCTGTGGAAGCCCAGTTGTTGTGTATACTCAAGACTGAGTAAATTTAATATTTCGAGGGATATTGGATTAGTGCAGTAAAATAAACTTGTGGTAATAGATCAACCATAAATGGCAAAGCCGGAATCAAATAGCCTAATCTCGCATCTATTTAAAATGGTTTTATTTGTCATTTTATATTCTATAATATATTGTGGTAGCAAAAACCAATTCGAAATGAAGTAGATCAAGCAAGGTATTCATAAATAATCTTCTGAACAACATAATCCTTAAGATGTGCATAGATATTTATGGTTAGGTTTAGAGTCTAATTATGAACCCGGCCAATTGTTACCTCATGCAATCAAAGTGTAAATTTGTGCATATGTGCAATCATTTCACTGAGTACTTCATATCTCTTTATACATTTCTATGTGGCAGATGATATTCCAATGCAACAGTTTTGATGTTAATATTTATGACAACTATACAAAGAAAAAATATTCAAATCCTTTGTATGTTGCCCAATATTTAATTTTTGTTAAATTGTTCGATCCTTATATTCACAATGTCTGCAAAACCTCTCAGGACTTGTGACAAATCACATTAAGACACAATTAATCTTCAATAATTCAACATAACATTACATGTAATGAAAATAAATAAACCAAATTACTTGTTACTTCACAACCATTGAAATATTACTCTTCTGTAAACGATTTATGATGTTTTTTTATATAATTAGCATACTGCGTGCATTCTGAGATATTCACAGGATTTTCATTTATTTATGTGTCAACATTATATATAATGACATAAAAAACAGTTTTACAATCAGAAGGTTATTATTTCAGTTTCCCTCTCTAAAGTTGCAAGGATGTACTGTGTCTCGACCCGAAAAGTCGCCTATTTCCTTCGCTCCATAGAAGCTGCCTCACCCGCTGAGTTTCACCAGCATTTTTGTCTACCTGCATCTCTAAAGGCAGCCAGTTCAACCACGGCATCACCCTTATTACAGAAAAATAAAATTTGCAGGAGATAAAGTGAAGCTAATTGTGATGGGCAAGGAGTAAATCCAGACAATATTAGTATGTAATGGGCTCTTGATTTACAGCAGTGAATGGAAGGATGTTGTAGAAGGAGGAGGAATGGGCAGGATCAGGGATGAGAGGTTAGAGTCCAATTAACGTTGTCTTTTCTAGGAAATTGGACTTTGAATATCCTGTTTATTACACAAGGAAGCATGCATTTGTACTTCCAAACAAACTTTAGATTTTACAATGATTTTAATGTAACCTTTGTTTTACATAAGTGGTGCAATGACACCCACATTGCAGAGCAATTATCCTCACAATGGCAAACGCCGTTCATATTTACATAGTGCACTCAACAAGTTAATACTTATAACCTTTGTATTCATTGAGAGGACATCAATACTGTTATCTCCCTGACAGCAAATAAAAAGTGCCTTTTTAATCTCTCTTCTGTTTTCCCTATTTATTACTCAAATATTCAGGAAAAGCAGTTCCAAATGAATGAGATTCCTCTATGAACTAATGACTTCATGACAAAACATTCCAGTCCTATATCTGCACATATGGTCCTGCCACTCTGTTATTTAGTCCAACAATGGTGAGGAGGGTGTTTGGCCACATATTAAACACAGCTTAAAGACACAATTCAATGTCAGAAGAACGGAATGTATCTCAGCTCATATTCAAGGTCATTCTGATCCTAAACTCCAAAAGTTTACAATTGTCCCTCAAACCACTGCTGACCCAGTTATAAATCATGTGTTCAGCAGAATCCTTAAACATTACAGAATCTTATAAAGGAACAGCTTGTCAAGTTGAACTGATTGCCAACCTGTTTCTGAATAAATTACTCTTGTTTTAGCCCATCAGCTTCCACACTCGAGTCAATGTATTTGGTGTTGAAAGAAAGGCATAAATTTGGGTGATTCTGTGAGGTCATTATATTTTTGTTCATTCGTGAAATGTGGGCATTACTGGCAAGTCCCGTAATTATTACCCTGCTGTATTTGAGTGGTTTGCTGGGCTATATTTTGAAATATGTCAATTTAAATTCTCCAGCAACCCATCTGATCATTAATCGAGGCCTCTGGTATTATCGGCCTGGTAACATAATCTGGTAAAGGATTCTGCAGCCTTATGACAACACCTGAAACAAAGAATCAAGTACATACAGTCTAAGAAAACAGAAATCTAAAATAATGAACCTGGCAGCAATAGCTTTATGGTTACAGAACTGGAGTGTTCAGCATAGGAAAAGCTATTTCAAATCAACTATGAGTGTTTATGACCCATTCGTCTGTCAATACAGATCATAGCTGAAATGATAATTTCTTAGTGCCAGTCTAGATGAACACCCCAGGTAATGATATAGCTCGAGTGGCAACATACATTTTCTGTCATAGTATTTATTAGTTTGAGTATACAACTACTCCAAACAGTCTCCAAGCCTCAGAATGATAGTGGTGTTGTAAACTTTAAATTAGGAACCTACAGGATAGAAAATAAGCTAAGAGGCTGGCTGTAAATAAGAACAGAATCAAACTGTTGGCCAGATAATTCCATATGTAGAAACATTCAGTAATTGCTTCTTTAATTGTATCCTTCATACCAAACTAAGCTGTTCATGCAACAAGCAAGCATGTCTAAGCTGCTGCAGAAAGATATAACAGCTGTCGAGGATAGATCGGGCAGCAGAAGGAGGCTGCACAAGTTAACAATAATAAGGGCAAGAAAATAGTGTTTGGCAACCAAGTGAAGGAAGAAAGGTTCATGGAAAGTTAAAAGAATGGAAAACCTGCTGTCATTTTGTCAACAGCCAGAAGGTGTGTCATGAAAAAGAGTCCAAAAGTCAAAGCAATATGTGAAGCATGGAAGGAGAGATGCAATACTAAGGACAATATTGTCCGTTGCAAATCGTTGGATGGCTTGAATATTTCCACCCTTCCAATGGCAAGAAAAACAGCTCAATTCATCATCCACCCCATCTGCTGTCTGTGGCATCTTATTATGCACAAAGTGCAAGCTTGCTGCCCTCATCATCACAATGACTGCAACTCAAATATCAACATAACATTGTAAAGCATGTTACATCAAGAAGCAAGGTTTTACATCAAAAACAATAGAAATCTTGAGCTATTTCCAATGAAGGAAGTGGACTAATTATAGGTCCTTTTTTTTGGCTTACTTTATTGTAACATATGTAGAAGTCATGAAACCATGTGTCAGTAAGAATCTTAGGAATTAAATAGCTACGGGGCACCTGGACCAGATGGCATTCTACAGATTCTATCAGGAATGAGTGAGGAAATAGGATTGACTTGTATTTTGATGACTTCCACAAATAGATAAACTGCGTAGAAAATCACTAGGTCTTTAATATAATCCCAGTATTCAAAAATATGGAATTTTGTCTAAAATTAAACATGCATGACATTTTTTGTAAATGCTAACAATATTTAGGCAATAGAGGCAACCTAGTTTTCATTGCATGTGCAGCACTGACCAGCTTCAAAGTTCTCTAAACTATTTACAAAATTCTGGAAAACCATGGAGACACATTCACGACAGTATTGCAGACACTGTTATAGATGTTCATGGTACTTCACGGGCATTAATGGAACACGTGACACCAAGGTGTTAAGGATGGAACCAAAGGAGCTAGAAGGAAAGAGAGAGTGGACAGAGGGAAGAGGAGAGGAGTTTCAAGGCAGAATTCCAGAACTTAAGCTATAGGCAGCTGAAGACATGATGGCATATAGTGCTGTGATGAAAATCAAAGGCACACACTAATAGAGAAAGCCAGAATGCTCAGACTTCAGAGACTTGAAGGCTGGAGGAAGTGGGAGCCATGAAGATGTACGAAAGCAAGAATGAAAAATGTAAAGCTTGTACATTTGTCATTCTCCAGGCTAATGTAGATCAGTAGCACATGGCCAAAGAAGAGAGCAAAATGGAAAGTAAATAAAGAAAGCAGTTACACGGGAACAAAAATGAATTCAACAAAGCTAAGAATGTGTTGGAAGCACAAGAAACTGTAGATGCTGGTATCCCAAACAGAAACCAAACTGCTGGAGGAACTCAATGGTCCAACAGCATCTGTACTGCTTTCCAATTGTTTGATGTTGCCCAATCTTCTTCTGTCCAACACATATTTAGAATCTGGACCATAATGGTCAAAGTTACCTGCAGGAGACCATGACGTCAAAGTGGTCCAAAAAGTCATAGAGATGCATGGAATGTGATTCTTTGACCCACTGAGTGTGTCCTGACCATACATCCATTCTCCCCATTTTTCATCAACTCCCTCCTGATGCCATCACTCATGTAAACATTAGCAGTAATTTACAGTGGCTAATTAATCTACCAACCCAGATGTCTTTGGGATGTGGGAGGAAACTCTAATACCCAGAGAATGTGCAAATTCCACACAGACAATGCCCGAGATCAGGATTGAACGCAGGTCTCGTGCTGTGAGGCAGTGGCTCTACTAACGACACCCCGTGTCACCAGTCAATTCCTGTCTCCCAAGGTGAACTGAAGAAAATCATCTTCAGCTTTCTCTGATTTAATTTCTACTTATCTTTGTTTCGCCAAGTCTAACCTTGCACGATCATCAGCTAAAATCTCATCAATTTACAAAATGCTAACCATGACAGTAACAACAATGCACCAATTATGTCAGACTTTACCAAGCATGGGAGTTAAAATGCCAGATGCAGGGGCTGAGTGAGAACAGTAAATATTTCACTTGCGCTGCTAACTGAGCACCCACCGTGCAGATAGCAGGGTATAGGAGATTGAAATCGGCCGTAAAACATTCTGACATACAATGCAAAACGGTTCCACTTTTGCTAATTTTCTTACAACTTCACTGCATTCCTTGGAGTGGTCCTCTTGTAAAAGTCAATATCTCCTTTTAAAATATTAGCAATTTACAACTTTGAAGTCCCACTTTATGCATACAAATAAGATGAGCTACTTAAATGCAATTATAATGTTCAAGGTCCACGAGCAACTTGCACTGCAGCTACAGGAACTCAAAGGCAACATTTCATGATGTGAAGATTAACTAATTGAACATATTGGATCTCTGTATGACACTGCAATTGCGTCTGGATAGCTCAAGAAAGGAAATGATTATTCTAATGCCCCAGTGTGTATGTGTCCAAATGCTAATCAGCATTTCAGAAGATGGTGCCACTGTTTCTTTCAGGGGTAGAACTAGAGTTTGTTGACGGTGGGAAGAAGATTGAAATTTTAAATCATCAGTCAGTCTTCTGCCTCTGCCTCTTCTATGTGTGTGTTACAATGTTAAAACTGCACGACAGATGACATTCCCAGCCAGCTTATAAATGACAACCTGAGTTAGGAAGAAAGGTCATGCTTACATTTTCCAGCAGATAGATATTGTCACTATAGCATATACTTGTATACTTGTATATTTGTATACTGTATGTAGTAGAATTAAGCACACTGCAATGAAAATGTGACTGAAACAATATTTATCCTATCCATCTTGAGGTCCAAGGATAGGCTGTGCATGAGGACAAAGAGCTTCGGTACCAGCAGAAATCGTCATCAAATCATTTGAATCCAATGAACTCAAACAGACCTCAGTGACATATGACTGGTGCTCATCATGCAATTTCACCCAAGTGTTGAAAAGATCAACAAATAACAGAAAACTTGAACCATGAAACCTGGCCTCGCTCATATACGAGGGCCTGCCCACTACTATTACAGGTGATGCTTGGCTTCTTTTCTCTCCCACAAACCATTTAATTCCCCTTTCTCTCTCCTCAACTGGAATGCCACATGCAAGGACCTTTCTGTCATTAATGGTGATAACATTAGATCAAATGCCTATGCACTTTCCTCCCTTGCTCTTCCTGTTAGATTAAAAGGATCTCAGCTGCCTTGACACGAAACACACACCTTCCTTTTGTGTTTTCTTCCACCTCCCCTCGTCATGTGTTAAATGACTGATAAATGTGCATTATCAATCCTCATCTGCAGCCTTTGAACACATTGCACACCAAAACACCTCTTCATCACTGTCCAGTTGTGAGGACTGCACACACTGCCAGTTCCATTCTTATTAGTCCAGCCATTGCCAGACAATCACTTACAAGGCTTTCTCTTCCCATTATTACCTCTGGTTCTTCAAAGAACCTGTCCTTCTCTGAGCCCATTTGTAATCACTCTCCTGCAACATCAGACAAAAGATCATCTCATTCCCACGTCAATACTGAAAATTCCCTAGTCTAGCTCACTGCCATCTCCTCCCCTGTCACACATTTCCTATGCTGAAAGCTACATCAAATCCTCAATTATCTCCAGACCCAAAGAAGCAGTAACTAAAGTTACAACTATTGGTAGTCATAGCCATGGCTATCAAGTACCTACTCTCTGGAATTTTCTTCCTAAATATTTACCGTTGTCCACCTTTCTGTCAGGCATTCCTTCAAACATTTAATTTCTCCTTTTGTTTTCTATAATCCCCCTATGAATTGCCTTCTAACCATTTTACCAAGATTACATAGATACATCGATAATAGGTGCAGGAGTAGGCCATTCAGCCCTTCGAGCCAGCACCATCATTCAATGTGATCATGGCTGATCATCCACAATCAGTACCTCGTTCCTGCCTTCTCCCCATATCCCCTGACCCCGCTAGCCCTAAGAGCTCTATCTAACTCTCTTTTGAATGCATCAGGTGAATCGCCCTCCACTGCCTTCTGAGGCAGGGAATTCCACAAATTCACAACTCTCTGGGTGAAAGATGCAATGCAAGTAGAAGTTTTATATATGTAAAGATATCTTAAAATTGGGAAGGCGTGATGCCATTCAAGGTGTGGGGACGTTGTGGTACAGCTTGTTGAGCCGCTGCCTCACAGCTCCAGTGGTCCAGATTCAGTCCTGACCTTCTGTTCTGTCTGTGCAGATTTTGCTTATACACTCCATAACCACATGGCTTCTTCCGAGTGCTCCTAATTGCTCCCACATTCTAACGACAGTCGGGTTGCTAGGTTAATTTTGGCTGGTGCAAGTTGCCCCTAGCAGGTGGACGATATAATCTGGAGGGGGGGGTTATTAATGGGAATGTGGCCAAGTTAAAATGGGTTGGGGAAAGACTGGTGGAGAAAAAGGCCTAAGGTCCTTTTTTTAATTGCATAACTATCTATGAATTTGCAAGTCATGATTACTGAAGGCACTCAAAGTTTTATGGCACAAGAGGAAGATATCCACTCCAAGACCTCTTTAGCTAAAAAATAACTATCCAGACTCACACCACTTCCCAGTTCTTGGCCTTAGCTTTACAGGTTGTGACACATTGTTCTGGTTACTTCTAAAATGTGCTGAGTATTTCTGCCCCGATTCACCTTTTCAAAAAGATTCAACCCCTTACCAATTGGTTACCTATATATCTTAGTGAGACAAAAAATGCTGGAGAAAATCAGCGGGTGCAGCAGCATCTATGGAGCGAAGGAAATAGGCAACGTTTCGGGCTGAAACCGTTCGCTCCAGAGATGTTGCTGCACCCGCTGAGTTTCTCCAGCATTTTTGTCAACCTTAGATTTTCCAGCATCTGCAGTTCCTTCTTAAACAATACCTAAATATCTTTATCATTTTAATCTTTCTGCCAAATACCATAACTTGACATTGGTGTTTATTTCTCTGCTCAAGGTCCTTCCTACTCATCATAGCTAGGCCTCTCATAATTTAATAAATTTTGATGCAACACAGATAAAGGGCATAAAATAAAGAAGATATTGATTTAACATTCATGAAGAATGATCCATTACCTGCCTCATGCCTGCTGAATCTTAATGCCATTACTATTTATGAACCCAAAGTTCATCATCAGAGAATGGGTAAAAATATCTAAACTGATGGAAGAATTATGCAGGACGAGGAGAGAATCTGCTGCTGGTCCGAATGTCAAGAGTGGCATTTCCATTTTGATTAACTAATGCAGCCCACTTTGGAAAGAAGGGTCTCAAGTGAAATTTCCTCACCTCGCTAATGTTGTTTAGCCACCTGCCCTTAATTAATATTGCTACCCTTGTCTTTAATAATACTGTCATTCTGTCATGCCAAAGTCGGTTGCACAATGTACCATATTTAATACATGGATGACAGAGAAAGATAGCATACACTGTCCTTCAAATGGATCTACAGATGTACAACTGAAAGAGCTACCCCAGTTTGTTTGGACATAGAACATAAAGGTAGAAGAGTACAACACACGGGCATGCCCTTCGGCCCACAATGTCTTTGTTGAATATGATGCCAAATTAAACTAATCTTTTCCTGCACATCCACATCCCTCCATTCCTGCATATTCATGCGCCTATTCAAAAGCCTCTTAAACATCAGCATTGTATCTATTTCCACCACTACTCCTGGCAGCATGTTCCAGGCACCTACCACTCTCTTTCTGTAAAAAACTTGCCCTAAATATCTCCTTTGAATTTTCTCCCTTTGACATAAACCTATAACCTCTAGTCTTTGGCATTTCCACCCTGAGGAAAAAGTTTTGACTGTCTACCCTATCTATACCTCTCTTTATTTTATATATTGCTATCAGGTCTGCCCTCAAATTTCGACACTCCTGAGAAAACAATCCAAGTTTGTGCAATCTGTCCTTAGAGAATCTCCAAAGCTTCCATGTCTCCATGTTGGAGTAATACAACACTTCTTCAGTTAATGGCCACATGCCTGGCATTTGTTTAACTTCACTGAAGATTCTTTGAGATAAACTGCACAAATAACAGTTTTTTAGTGCATATTTAATTAATAAACAAACAATATAATCCTGGTCGTAATTGATTTAGTTAAAATCCAAGATCAAAGCAGAGTTTAAGAGTTAAAATCACAAAAATAGGAGCAGGAATCAGCAATGATGCATCGCAGGCCTGCTCTGTCATCCATTAAAATCATGCTCATCTGGTCTCCACCATAACCCTCAATTCCCCACGACATCTAAACAAGCAGGGCTTGAATATATTCAATAACTTGGCCTCCATGGCATTTGGGCAAGCATGCTTCAAAAACATTGGCACTCAAATTAACTGCTTCTCATCATCTTGGTTGTAAATGAGTAACTCCATATTTTAAACTATGCTCCTTAACTCTAGAGTCCTTCCCAAGGAGAAACATCCCCTCAACATCCATCTTGCCAAGCCTGCTCTGAATTTGATGTTTCAATTCACCTCTCATTCTTCTGAACTGCAATGAGTACAGGGCTCACCTAATCGATCTTTCCTTACAAGACAACTCGCTCAATCCATAAATCAGATGTAAACCTTCTGTGAACTGCTCCCAATAGAGGACAAAAAGATATACAGTACTGTAGGTTTCGAGTATAGTGTTTAGTTTTGGGCACCATGTTATAGGAAAGATGTTGTCAAGCTGGAAAGGGTACAGAGACGAGTTACAAGGATGTAGCCAGGACTCGAATGTCTGAGCTATAGGGAGAGGTTGAGTAGGCTGGGACTCCATTCCTTGGAGCGCAGAAGGATGAGGAGTGATCTTATAGAGGTGTATAAAATCATAAGAGGAATAGATCGGGTAGATGCATAGAGTCGGGGGGGATCAAGGACCAGAGGACTGAAACAAATAAAGGCAAGCAGAAGAACCAACTTTGGTGGGGAGAGAGAGAGATGGAAAAAAACACTAAATAACGTGAGTGACCGAATGAGGGACTTACCTGCAAGCCAGCCAGGAAACCTGTTCGACCGGAGCCCATAATAACCTGACCCGTTTAAATCCGATACCCGTTTAAATCTTTCCCATCCACCAATACATCCAATTAGTTCAAATGGTTCTGAAGAAAATTTTATCTGAAGTACACTTTGTTAATTGAATGTTAAGGGGCATGAATCCAGAGGGATGAAATTACCCCTCCGTCAATCCCTGGCATGAACACCAAAATGCACTATTCTGATATAATCTACAAAATTATGCTGAACAACTGGCATTGCTCCAACAAAAATATAGTAATGTATTAATGTCAAATGTTAAATGCAAATGTAACATTAATTTGCCTGCTAAATCAGATTGTAAAGCATTTCAGCACAGAAAAAAATTATTTTGCTGTGAATCCTCCAAACTCACTGGAAGAACAAGCAAACCAACATCAGTGTGCTTCCCCATGCCAACACCCAGTCTGCTACATTGTGCAGGCCATATCGTTCACATGCCCTCAAAACCAATGCACCGTTCTGAACTCTGTCACGGGAGATTACCAGGCTAACAGTGGAAAGCTTCAAGGATATGCTCAAAGCCTTCCTTGAACGAAATGCAACATCCCCATTCATTCCTGGGAATCTCTGGCTGATGGCTCCTCAAAATGGCATCGGAGAATTTAGAATGGTATTGAGAACCTCAAGGTAATGCATCACGGAAGTCTCATGAACAAAGCAGGAGCAAAACAACTCTAAAAACTATGCAGTCCCTCCTGCCCCACTGTGGCAGAGTCTGCAATTCCCATGTTTTATTATCAGTTACCTGGGGTGCAACCAAGTCATCCTTAATTTTAAGGGGCTGCTTAAAGCTGGCCGAGACCGGAGCGGGTGGAGCGGTGGAGGAGCGTTGCCGCTGCCGCTGCTGCTGCTGCTGCTGAGTCGGAGGCTGCTGCGGGTCTGTGGACGGCGGCACCGGGAGCCACGGCTCCCTGGGGGGAGACCGCTTTTCGGGGCTCCTGCAACGGCGACTTCTCTCGCCCGAGTTGCGGGTCGAAGAGCTCCTGGAGCGGGGCCTACATCACTGCCCCGCGCGGCTTGGAATGCGGGACTTTGCGAGCGCACACCGGGGGCTCTAACATCAAGACCCGGTGTGCGACCTCGCACCACCCGGCGTGGCTTCAATGGCCGCGGGACAATCGCCATCGCCAGCCGGGGGCTTTGACTTTGACTCTGACATCGGGGGGGAGAGAGTGCAGTGGAGAGATAAGTTTATTTGGCCTTCCATCACAGCTATGTGATGGATGTTTATGTAAAATGTAATTATGTTGTGTCTGGGGTCTATTTGTGTGTAATGTATGGCTGCAGAAACGGCATTTCATTTGGACCTCCAGGGGTCCAAATGACAATTAAATTGACTCTTGACTCTTGACTCTTAAAGAGAACATTTCAAACTCCCTTATTGGATTTGGCATAAATAACATTCAAAAAAAACGTTTTGATATATTATAGACTTAAATTCTTCCAATGCAATCCCAGTAATAAAAGACATTGAGACGATGACGATGTGATCTATTTACACATATTTGTAGTTCAGTCATTCCCCCTTGTCCCATTTGGCAACACATACAACAACTTGAAAGCACGCACCACCAGATTCAGGAACAGCTCCCTGTTATCAGACTACTGAACGGTCCTTCCATAAGCTAAGGGTGAAGTTCTGCTTTCACAATTTACCTCCTGGTATGTTTTTATCTATCTGCACTTTCTCTGTAGCTATAACACTATACTCTCCACTCTGATATTTTGTTCTTTGCACTACTCATTGTGCGTGTTGGGTTTGATTGCACTCATGATGTATGATTTGACTGGATAGCATGCAAACAAAGTTTTTCGCTGTATCTCGGTCCACACAAGACAATAATAAACTAATGCCGACAATCAGAACAGGGGCACACTTT
Organism: Leucoraja erinaceus; assembly: GCF_028641065.1. Taxonomy (NCBI): domain Eukaryota; kingdom Metazoa; phylum Chordata; class Chondrichthyes; order Rajiformes; family Rajidae; genus Leucoraja; species Leucoraja erinaceus. The sequence goes on from NC_073409.1 coordinate 10,636,420, forward strand.
TGCCTCATTAATCGCACAAAATAGATGATGTAATACCAAGTGTAAGATTTGAGAAAGGAAGGAAAATAATGAAAAATAAGTCAATGTCAGAGTACACCTCCACATTTTCATCAAGTAGATTGGTGTTGAACAGTTCTACACACTGATGTTTGGGACAGGGGTTCATGTGTACCCATCACCCATCATGGTATCAACCATGAAGTCAAATCTCAGCATCAAAACTTGTGAAAGATGATTAAATAAATGTGGACAATTGAAAATTTGCAACAAAACAATCAATACACCTTTTGGATTGTCCAAAAATGCACCCCTGAAATACAACGATCCACGTGCAGTGCCAGACCCTGGTTTTTATTATTATTATTATTATTATTATTATTATTATTATATCCGAATGCCCTCTGACAAGCAAGCTACAATGTTGTAGAAATAATCACATTTGGAGATTGGCAATAAAAGCACTTACTAAAATGGCCACTATACTAAGAACAAATAGAAGAGTGCATCTTTATTTTTTCCCCTAAATTAGAAATCCAATACTTTTCATCAGACTGTCTACAATAAACTTACAACGACGTAATGTTTCAGTGAAAATGCAAACTTTGCAGAAGTGATCAATATAATCAATTAAGCAGGAAATACTGGCCGGAAACACAAATAAAAGCTTCACCTTCTTTGACTCTTTGATATCTAACAGAATACCAAAGCATCCTGCAGAAAATTACCCACCAACAGCTTAATCATTTGCCACCATCTGCCCTATTCACAAAGCAGCAGTTGAGCCAGATCCTTCCATCCCCCAATCTTATGAATTAATTCCAGCCCATCGCCAACAGATTTCTGCTACTATGTCCCCAACATCCAAAGGCACATAATCCCAACCTGATGTGTTCCATTTCCATTGCTTAGTCAGCCTTACCAAACCCAGACCCTGCCTTCTCACCTATCCCCTCTCTGCAACTCAGCTCCATTCCTAGATCATGTCTGCTTGATTTTAGCACAGATGGATCAAATTTGTGTAAGGTCTATTCTATCAGAATTTGGCCACTAGTGGGCTTTGCAAATTATCAGCACCACTCCTCAATCAGGAACATTTTAAGAACCATTTACTGGGATGGATGAAGTTCCAGGCCTTTGAATTTATCTGTGAAACCAAATGTTAAGGCTGTGAAATCAAGACTAGTACAGATTACCACATGAATGGCAGAATTCACTCAAGGGTTTAGTGGACAGGTCTGTTCCTGTTTCTATAAGACTGTTATGCCCAGACTGTCATTTTGAAGTTTGCATATGATTTCATTACAATTGAATTTCTAAACATTTTTTAAACATCCACCATTTGTCCCATTGTGCCATCTTGCATCTTGCTGGAGATGCCAACAGGGGAAAAACTAAATCCTTACTTCTAATTCTGCAAATATTTCACATCATCAAGATTTTGCATCGGTTTACATCTGTTAGATTGCCAAACAAGGGAAGAACTGCTATTGATTCTTCAGATTCTGGCAAGAATAATGAATTTGCTGCACTGTTTAAACATAGTAGCAATGTACAATTGGAGATTTGGAGATTCAGTTTGGCTTCACTTTAGTTATACAAAACCAGCAGGCACTTGTAAAATTAACAATTTGTGGTTCTCTGCTGTCACAATTATTTCAATGGATGGAGACCCATATAGAGTGAGCAAGGGTTCACGAGGCATGCTTCTGGCACCAGCAGTGCTGAAGCAGACTTTTACTTTCTGAAATCTGAAAGTGTAAAACTGCAAGAGAACACTGCTTTAAATCTAATGTAATCTAAGTCGGACGTTATTGCATCCCATCAGTTGCTTCGACAAAATTCAATATGCTCAATGGAGTTGTGGTGAACTGAACAGTGCCCTAGCATATGGAAGAACCATTCAGAAGTTTGATAATGGAGGGAAAGAAGCACCAAGTGTGGTGGTACACGCTTTCAAGCTTCTGTACCACCTGCCGGACCATAGCAGGGAGGAGGAGGAATTATTGAGTTGGGACAAGTCTTTGATTATGTTGGCTGCTTTTCCAAGGCAGTGTGATGTATAGATGGAGTAGTATAATGGTCTGTGGGATGGGCTGGGCTACATCTACAACTCTCTGTAATTTCTTGTAGTCATGGGTAGACACAAACCAAACCTTGATGCCACTCGACAATATGCTTTCTACGGTACATCTGTAGAACAGTCTCCTTAGGAAGCAGAGGTGTGGTGTGCCTTCTTGGCTGTCACATCAATGATGCTGGTCCACGACAGATCATTGGCAATATTAATACCAAGTAACTTGAAGCTCTCAACCATTTGCACATCAGCACCACTGATGCCGATTGAGGCAGTTACTCCACTATGCTGGTCAGAAAGACTGTGGGCATGAACATGCCAGAAGGTTCGGGACTTGCGCATGGTCCTCAGAAATGATTCCGATTGTCAACCAAATCATTCCCACATATAAAAGTGCGCATCACCCTATTTGTATTTCAATCATTAGACATTATCCTTGCCAAAAGTTATCATGTAGTCCATTATAATGAGTATGTACATTTATACCCAGTAAACCATTGTTATTGCAGACCAATGGTGTCCGTTATTGTCGATTGTCCATTATAACAAAGTAAGATATTATCATTGTATGTACTTGAATTAAAGAACTGCAGAAGATGATTAATATACACAAAAGGACACAAAGTGCTGGATTAACCCAGGGCGTCCTGCAGCATCGCTGGAGAACATGGATAGGTGACGTCGGGACCCTTCTTCAGACTGATTCAGTCTGCTGAGTTACTTCAGCACTTTTTGTTGTTTCACTTTAAAACCTGGCACCGGTGGCGTTGGTCTGCACCAGCGAACACTTCTCCACCAGCTGTTGAGGCTCACGTTGTATGCCCCTGGGACAGTGCTTTCTGCAGGCCGCTGCCAACGGCAAGACATGCTCGGTCACCATGGGGCTCCCTTCCCTCTCACATGCTGCCGCTTCCAAGGTAGACTATGTCGGTGACTCTGGGGGAGAAGGAGGAGGAGGCAGCGGTAGAAGTAAGGGGGGGGGGGGGGGGGGGGGGAGGACAGAGTGGCGGGAGGAGGAGACGGTTGAGTGGGAACAGAGAAAGCCACCGCTGACAGCAAGAAGCAGCAGCAGGTGGGGGGGAGGGGGAGTCCCACAGTGACAGAGCATATCCTCTCTGTGGCCCGCAGAAAGCACTGTCCCCAGAGGCACCAATGTGAGCCGCACCAACAGCCGTGTCAACAGACTGTGCTGTGGGTGAAGAAGGGCTTGCTGGTGCACCTTGCGAGCCAGGGGTGGCGTTGAAGGCCGGGGCTCCAAGCAGCCGGAGAGATGGTGCGGGCCGTCCCATGTGTCAGCAGGTCCGTCCGCTATATCCAACGTCTGTAATTAAGGGGTCTGTTGAAATTAGGGTTTATTGTACAATACACATATTTACATATATTGCCATCTCTATATTTGTGATATTTTTATTCTTCTATTGTACTGTGTATTGTGACAAAACCTTATCAACTGTTATATTTTTATTAAAATCACTGATATTCAGTATCTTATTCATTTCGGTTTAATATTTAACCGTGCCTTTGCTGTGTCGGCTCCGAGATTGTGGAATGAATTGCCTCTGCACGTTAAACAGGCCCCTTCTCTAGCTGTTTTTAAGTCACTCCTGAAGACATATCTATTCTCCGTGGCCTTTGTAGACCAGTGAGGTGTTGAATTGTTTATTAACTTTATTTGCTTGGTTTTGCTGCGTGGTTCGTACTCGTGTTTTATGTATTTTAATTTATTGTTTGGATGTTCGTATGTAATTTATGCGCCTCGTGTTAGTTGTATGTTCTGTTGTTCTGCCTGTTTTATGATGTCTTGCTTGTTTTCTTTTTTCTATACAGCACTTTGGTCAGCTTTGGTTGTTTTTTAAGGTGCTTAACAAATAAAGTTATTATTATTATTATTATTATTTACTTGAAGTTCCAAAAGAATGTCTAATTGCTCTATGAGGAAAACTATACAATTCTATCTTGGATTATATTCACCCCATGGGGCAACTGATGTATTCTCTATGCCAGAGGATAGAAAGCACAGTGTACTCTCAGTGTACAACATCTTTCGGAATACATTATACAATTGCACCATTTCACATTGCAATATTACTGGCTGTCATAAATGGTAAGTAGGAACCGTGACTGTTTTGAGCTCACATGAAAGGACACCTTTAAAACATCATGATTAGTAGACCATCCCATATGATAGAATTGCCAAACATTTTTGCAAGATAACTGTGGTGTTCAAAATCACATCTAATCATTAAGAATAAGGAGTTTCTGTACGGAAACTTGCCAACTCCAAGAAACGTGGAGTCAGGAACGTGGCCAAAAGATTACATAAAAGGATCGTACATTGAGTCGATAACCTTGAATTGAAATCACAAAACACATTTTCCATTTAAAAGATAGAAGAAATTATTAATTGTCTCTCCTAAGACACTGGATATTGCAACAACTGACATTAAAAAAAAGAGATTGTAATCAAAGGTGACCTCTAGCTAAGCCAATCCACACAGTTACAACACTGGCATCTGTCCAACAATGTGGAGAATTACCCAGGCATGTCTCATCCACAAAAAGGACAAATCCAATCCAGCTAATTAATGATCAATCAGTCTGCTCTTCATCATCAGGAAAATGACAGAAGATGTCAGTGACAGAACTTTCAATGAGCTGTTGCTCACAGATACTTATCTTGAGTTTCACCAGGACCACTAGTTTCTAGACCTAGTCACAGCATTAGTCCAAACATGGACCTAAGAGATGAATTTGTTTGGAGAGCCAAGAACGACTGCTCTTTATATTGGTTCATTTCACCAAGTGTAGCATCAAGGAGTCTTCTGAAAATAGACCAAATATGTCAAGGGGAAGGTTGGATAGGGGAACTATTGGTTAGAATCATACCTCGCATAAGAGGAAGATGGTTGACGTTGCTGAATGGCAATTGTGCCAGGTCCAGGATATTTAGGGACTCGGTCTGCAGTGGAACACTGCCTGAGCATGTTCGGGCACCAACATTTAGCTGCTTCATCAATGACATTGCTTCCAATGTAAGATCACAATAGTGGTTGTTCACAGTCAAATTAAGCTCATCACCACTTTCACTAGGCATTTGGAGATGGTCAATGAATGCTGACCTTGGCCACGAGAGCTCCATTCCAAAAAATGAACAATAAAGTACAGGTTTAAGATATAAATTCATATATATTTTAAATATCTTCAAATTTGTGATTATCTGAAAAAACACACAAAAGACTATCATGATATGCCTTCCGACTTATTGGATGAAGCAATGAAGACCAAGGCGGAATCAGCTAATTTAATATCGTACCTATATAATATCATTTTAAACATAGAAATACCCACAACAGATGGAATTAGAAAAGATTGGGAACAAGAATTAGCTATAAAAATCTCAAAAGAGACCTGGGATAATCATTTACTACAGGTGCATAAATGTTCGATCAACGTACGACATACGCTCATCCAATTTAAAACATTACATAGATTATATTATTCAAAAACTAAATTAAATAAAATCTTCCCTAATGTTTCACAAATCTGTGATAAATGCCCGTGTCAAGAAGCTACCATAGCGCACTCTTTTGTTTTTTTGTACAAAAATCCAAAAAATTCTGGTATGAAATATTTGATATTTTTTCAAAATTGATCAAAATAAAACTGGTACCAAAACCAGAATGGATTATCTTCGGAATATCGGAAGATAACCTGAATTAAACGTGTTTCAGAGGAATTTATTTAATTACGGGCTAATAATGGGAAAAAAGCTTATACTTAAATTCTGGAAAAATGCGCCGACACCAACAAAAAAAATGTGGATATCAAATATGTTTGAAACATTACATCTGGAAGAGATGAGATTCCTCCTAGCAGGTAAAGCAACCAATTCCAAAAGACGTCAGTCTATGTTTCTGGACCTATTACAAGTATGAGGTGCAATAGTAATTACAAGGAAAAACAATTAAGAGTAATAGTACCAGAGAAAAAAAAAACAGTCATAAGGGTATCAGGACCTGGTAACGGGAGGTAAAATAACAAAAACAGACTTGGTTGGTAGTCCCCTTTCTGCGGAGTTTAATGTTATAATAGAGCGATTGTTTCTATTTTCTCTCTCTTTCTTTTCTAGGGTCTATTTTCTCACTTTACTTCCTTCTCTAACTTCTTTCCTAAGGGGCTTTCTTTTCCCAACACTCTTGCACTGCACGACTCTCTTGCACTTTCTTTACTTTCCTTACTTCTACCTTTTTCTTAAAGCTCAAAAAAAAATGAAGCGGTACAAAAAATGTATTAAGATATATGTGTTGTGTAGGATTGTAATTTACCGTACTTCTAATAAAAATAAAATTAAAAAAAAATAAATTAAAAAAAAAATAAAATAAGATATAAATTCAACATCACCTAATTGAATGGGAAACCAGCAAACCAGTTATAATAATTATTATAACGAATAATAATTATTATCAGAATAATAACCGGTGTAAACAATGGTATGCTGGACCTGTGACTGCTGAACTTAACACTGAATGGATAAACCCATCTCTCTTGAAGACTCTTCAACGGCATGACCTACTCCTTTTGGGAGTAGCAAAGAAAGTTATATTGCATAGAGTGCAAAAGTGAGATCATGATAATCAATTTTAATAAGGCCAGGAAAACAAAGATCAGTAAAAGGAAAAGAACATTAAGAGTAGTGGACCAGAGACAACAATTAGTCATAAGGTGTTACAGCAAAGAAACAGGCCCTATGGATCACCATGCCCATGATGACTGTTGTACCATTCAAGACTAATTCCATTTACCCAGATGAGGTTTAAAGTCTTCTCTGGCATTGTGATTCAAGTGCTTTGCCTGGACGCTTCTTGAGAGCATATAAATATAGATCAGCTGGGTGGTGCAATGACAGGTGGAATTGAAATCCAACAAATGCAAGGTGATGCATCTAGAGAGCAAAGAAGGGTCATACCCGAAGGAGTGTGATAAACAGAGGGACCTTAATGAGGCGTGAGATGTGAGGAGTTGCACCTTAGAAGGTCGAATGTAAGGAGAAAGTATACAGTTAATGGAAAAACCCTTTACAGCATTAAAGGACGAAAGGATCTTGGGTTTAAGTCAAGAGCCCTCTGAACTGGCACCATAAGTAGATATAATGATAAAGAAGACATATGGTGTGCTTGCATTCATTGGTTGGTACATTGAGTATAAGAGTCAGGAAGTCATGTTGCAGATTTATGGAATTTGATGAAGCCACATTTGGAGCATTATGTGCAGTTCTGGTTGCCCCATTACAGTAAGGATGTGGAGGTTTTGGAGAGTGTGCAGAAGTGGTTTACCAGAATGCTCCCTGGATTGGAGGGTGTTACATACCTGCCAACTAGTCCGATTTTATTGTATTTGTTCCAATTATTAAGTTAAAAAAGTGTGAAATATCGGAACAGTACGGTTTTGAAATGAGGGGGAAAATATGGCCAATCAACCGCTGTCTCTAAATTTAATGGGGATGTGCAGGTCATGGGTTTTTACACAGAGAGTGGTGGGTACCTGGAACATGCTGCCTGAGGTAGTGGTGGAGGTAAGATAGGGGCATTTAAGAGGCTTTTAGACAGGCAAATATATATGCAGGTAATGGAGGAATGTGATGCACATGCAGGTAGAGGAGATTCATTTAACCTGGCATCATATTTGGCATGGATATTGTGGGCTGAAGGACCTGTTCTGTTCTATGTATGTTCTGTCTGCCTCCACTACCCCTTAGACAGTGTATTGCAGATTCCAACCACAATCTATATGAAATAAAATACCCCTTTGGTCCACTCTATACCTCCTACATCTCACTGTAAAGCTATGCCTTCCTTTCAATACCTCCACCATGGGTAAAATATTCTCAATATCGTAAACATATTTCTGCATCCTCTCCAGCACAATCACCTCCTCTCTCCAGTGTGATGAGCAGAACTGCACACAATACTCCAGGTGTGGTCTAATTAATGCTCTATGAAGTTGTAAGATTACACCCCCACTCTTATGTATTATGACACAGCTAATGAAGGCAATCATCCCACATGCCTTCTTCACAATCCTATCTACTTGTGTTGCCACTTCTAATGTTTGTGGACTATTATACCAAGGTCCCTCTATTTGTCAACACTCCTTCTGTTCAATTCAATTCAATTCCGTCTGCCATCACTCCGCCCAGCTTTCTAGCTGTACTGTAACTATACCCTCTCTAGCATCTATGACAATAGATTTTCAACTCATTTTCAGATATACCATTAATACCTTTTAGATTGACATAAGAGTTATTAATGCATATCACAAACATGATAGATCCCAGCACTGGTCAAAGAAACATCCCTCCACCACCAGCTTCTGTCCACAATTACAAAGCCAATTGCGGATGCACTTTACCAGCTTGCATGGAAAGAATTGGGAATCAGTGGGGGGGAAATGGAAAATCGGTAGCGAGCAAAACAAGAAACTAATGAGACATTGTCATTATAGAGAAATAACATAGTCCGGGGACAAATAATGGATCACTTGCTTCATTCGAGTCAACTAAGTAAAATAAATATGACATGTTTGATATTTTTCAAACAATGACAAGTATCATCCAGTCTACTTTGGATTTCTGATCAGTTAAGATTTAATTTGCAAAACTGAAATAAAATCCAATAGTATATAAAACTAACAATATTCGCAACCACAAATCATTGATTGCTCAAAACCTAATTACAATTAAGTATTAGATGCATAAATGAGTAAGAATCTTCACTTGTTTATGTGAACTTCCTTTTGCAAAAAAAACAAACATTCTGGAGTAATTAAATATTTGAAACTGTCACCTCAAACATAAGTGAACATACCCAAGAGCTGGTTTTAGTCAGGGTGACAATTATCGCCTACATCCTTCACAAAGATAATGACATGAAATAACATAAAACTTTCACTAAATGAATATAAAAAGAAAAGAAAGCCTACAGGAAAAGCAAAAGTTTGTAATCAAATCCACGCTACAATAAATACATGCATGATTTCACTCCTAATTGTCAGATTCCCACTTAAAGTTAAATTACAGTATACCTGAATTAAGACCTCAAGAGGAGAGTTCAAATCTGAATTACATTCAATAGCCAATATCATGCACATTGTATTTAGTTTCTGATACTATATATATTTCCTCATATTGTTTAGCAAACATTACCCGAACATTATTTCTATAGATATGTTGTTCGTACCTGCCACTTGTTGTCTATACGCTTTGAAAGCAGCTTGCCTGAAGGTAGGTTTTATTCTAACTTTCTTTGCAGCTTCAGGAGGAGGTTCCTCTGGAGCAGTCTGATTTTCTTGACTTTCTGAACATTTTTCTGGAACAGCATCATTTTCTGCCTCTTCTAAGATTTCAGCTATAGGCTCTTCTGCCTTTTCTAAGATTTCAGCTATAGGCTCTTCTGCCTCTTCTAAGATTTCATCTATAGGCTCTTCTGCCTCTTCTAAGATTTCAGCTATAAGCTCTTTTTCTTCATTAAGACTGCCGACATCATAAGAGCCCTCTTCACTGTCTTCAGCTACATCTGGGACAGTAAACCCTTCCAAAGGCTCCGGTGATAATGTCTGTTCATTACTTTCTTTATGAAATGTCTTATTTTCCAGTTTTGCAAGAACTTCCTCCATCACCTCAACATAATCCATTCCATGTTCTCCTGCTTGTTCACTGGACTCATCTTCCTCAGCTCTATAATAGTAAGGCTCATAATAAACATCAGAATCAAGAGTAGTGCTTGATTCGCCTGCTGTAGATTGAGAAAAGGTCCTCAAACGATCCATAAAATTGCCTCTCACCTCTTCTTCACTCAAACTCTGGGTACTTCTAGAGTCCATTTTATTCCAAACAACTTCCAAGGCAGATTTAGCACGTTGAAGTGATGATCCAAATTTCTGAAAACTGAATCCAGTATCTGAGAGATCAATACTCAAGTGACTATGCCAGGATTTAGCAGGTGTCTCTGCTGGGTCATTGTCATTAGGTAGCTCACTCTGACTGTGACATCTTAGTGGAGATCTGTTTTGATACTGATAATAATCAGTAGAATACGAGTCATGATAGGGGTTATATGCATTTTCCCACTGATTTTGAGGTTCCCCATCAAAATCAATACATTCAGAAGTTTCAAATGCTGCCTCATATATTTCCTCCTCGTAGTCTTGGCCAGCAGCCTGGTAATTTTCATCAAAATCTGTTGTGTAGCTCAAGACATTTTGCTCTGATGGGCTATTTACTTCAGAAGCAAAGACATGCTGTGAAGTGCCTAGACCAGAGTCTGTGCCTTGTTCCAGATGCTGCCATTCTTTCCATGGTGAGAGGTCACATTGCAAGGACAACTGAGAATCACTGTAATGGCTTCTCTCACCAGATGCACATATTAACCCATTGCTCATGCCACTATCAGCAGTTTCTGTCTTTTCCGCTTCTGTTTGTCGCATGTAATGTTGGTCTTCATAGTCATATGGTTGATTACTGGTATTAATCCAAGAGGATGCTCCTTCTTCTTTACCTCTTAACCAAATATCCTTTTCTGAAGATGAAACAACCGAGGCACCATCTGCTCTGAGAAAGAACTGATTGTCTGAAAAATCTTCAGAGTATGATACTGACTGACAGAGCTTCGAAAAATCAGACTCTGAGTGACTGAGCTTAGTTGTGCAGCAATCACTCTGCAGCCACGTGGGTGAGAGCTCATTGTAGTAAGGCTCTGTCTGTTTCTGGGCGTCTTCAAGTGGAGGTGAATGAAAATTGTCAGCAGTACATAACTGCGTTGAATTTGAATATGAGCTACAAACAACAGTTCTGTCAACGTTAACAACATTGTGAGATTCTGCACCTAATTTTGAAGAGAGGAGTACTTTCTCAAAAACTGCTTTTGAACTAACTTCAAAACTATGGCTGTGAAGGGCTTCCTCCAGGTCTTTGTCACTGGATGCTGATGATGCCCACTCACTGCCTCTCGGCTCCTCTTCAGCCGTCGTTAACTTCATATTCATACTTTCATAGGTCTGAGATTTTGGTGGAAGTGAAAATTCCTTTCTGTCATTTGGCTCATGAATGATCTCTGTGGAAATTCCAATGCCAGAACCTTTCAATTTATAACATTTTTTGAGAATTAAATCTCTATTCTGTGGATTGTCAAAATACACAAGAATAGGGCGGGGCTTAGCACTGACACAGTCTCGCCTCTGCCCCAGTCTATGGGCAAGTTCAATCTGAACAGTTTGTCGTGCATCCATAAGCCCTAACTTGTCTTCTATAATTGCATAAATTATATTTTCAGTATTCTCGTGCACATCTTCTGGTACATTAATAAATCTTAGGTTTACACAGTTTCCTTGATAGTTAATTTGTCTAATATAGTCATGGATATCTCTGGTTTCTCTTCTGGACTGTACAAATCCAGAGCGTAACTGCTCAATTTCGGTTTGCACCACTTCCACACTTGTGGAAATTTCATCAATGGACTGTTTCAGAGCATTCACATGCCCACGCAGCTCACACAGCTCAGTTTCTATTTGACTTATTCCTTGAAGTTCCTTAAAGATCATTTCCATTACATCGTGAGTCTGACTGATGCAGCCAGTTGAACTGAATGTTGGTTCTAGTCCACTCTTCTGCTGCAAGCGCCCAGTTCTGTCCAAAGATTTGCTCCTGAAACCAAGAGACTTTTTCCAAGTACTCATTTCTGTCTCTGAGGAAATACACTCTTGACTTTTCTTCCATTTGCGAAGTTTACGTAACGCACCTAGTCGTAGTATTGTACGATCCGTATCCGCGCTTCCATCTGACGCAGCAAGGCTACTGACACTTTTCCTATTCCTTCTGACTGGCATAGTGTGAGACTTCTGCTCCTTCACCTTCTGAGAAATACTGACTTCATTCAATGATTCAGAGGCAGCACTACCAACTGACCAGACCACTGGACCCTGTTTATCATTACTGGTAGAATTTAGTTTTCTTTCCAGTCCATTAGCTATGGCCACCCTGTAACTCAATGTGGGAGAAAGCGAATACTCTGCCCTTCCTTGCTCTTCATCCACGGACAAATTACGAGCAGATTGGCATTTTGCTAATCGTTTGACAGTGGTCTTCAAATTTGTGGAAAATTTTTGATTTTGAGCCTGATTTGCTTCCGAGTGCCTTAGTAATTTGTGGTCACTATTACTCTCCCTTTTTCTTGTTGTGTTTGCTTGTTTCCTAGCAAACATTCCTTTGTAAAACTTTGCAATGTAAGCTTGGAGCAGATTCTTCAAAAGGGAAGCAACCATAGGGAGGGGCAACAGGTATTATCGATTCCAGTCAGTTCCGTGGAACTTTGATCAAGCGAATTACACATTTGCATATAACATTTTTGCACGTGGCATGAACAGCATATGTCGTATATCCCAGCAAGTAGATGATATTTATAGGATATAAAATATTTAAGCAGATAACTGCCAGAAATAAGTCATAATGCTTTTGCATCTATAAGTCCTGCGGGATGGGCAATAGCACTGAACCAGCTGGATATCCCATGTCTGCCTCTGTTACAAAAAAAGAAGACATTAGAATTGAACTACATGTGATCAATTGTTTTGTTAAAGTGAGCATCAATATATCATGTCAGCAAACCATCAATGTATTACAAGCCAAATACATAAATATATATATGATTGACAAAATAATTTTTCAAGCTATATCTTGCAATAACAAACTCCAAAAGCTTGCAGAAATAAGTGAAATATAATTTGTACAAAAAAATAATTTTCTCTACGTTAGGAAATCATCTGTGAACAGACTGGTATTTCATTCATTGATCTTCCCCACCTTTGCCACATAAGATCAAATGCACAGGCTGCACTTACTAAAACTATTGCCAACATTGTGGCTCATTGAATGTAAGAATACTGTTGCAGAAATTAGGAATTCATTATGTTAAGTTCTCACATGAAATTCAAAAATAATTATTTACTCCCATTGCTACTTGCAAATTATATCATAACACAAAAGGCGATTCAGCGTTTTTTATTATTTTAGTTGTGTATTTTAACTTAGAATTACATATTTTCAACACATGGGGCATTTCCTCTGATCGCTCCATTACTGTAGTCTTACATAAAATGTTACAACAATATTCTCCTCAAAAATAAAATCAGTAAAATGCTTTAAGTTTCTATGGCGTGGTACCTGTTCAGAGATCACAGGTAGTCAATTGCACAGCAAATCAATGATAGTTTTGTTTGCAGGCAATAGCACGAGGAAATTTAGTAGTCCAAGGTGGTGTGTGCCAAGCCCTTCCCTTAATGCCCAACACCATAACACAAGGCCTTGTCAGGGCTGAACCTGGAGTTTTGCATGAATAACATGCTTGGGGGTTTGGAATTGGGCCTGGCGTGTAGAGAGGTGGAGAGATAAGGTTAGGAGCGAGGTCAGATTAAGCATTGAACACCTGTCCAGGAACTGGGAAACCTTAGAAGAGATAGACAAAGGAGTCAACTGTAGATGGTTTTGCTGTGCAAAATTCAACTGCGTGGGACCAGCTCATGCAGGTCCACTTTAAAGCACATCCAAGCAGGCCTTGCACTTGGAGGTTCTTGGAGGTGTGAATAAAAATAAAATAAAACTGCCAGCCAGTTGCACACTGCACCACACTGGATGCTGCAATGCTTATATGGATTCCTCCAGCATTAGTCAGGCAAGCAAATTACTAAACTGGAAGAAATATTGTGGATTTCATCCAATTCACAGCAAGCCTCCAATATTTAGTTAAGGTTCCTTTTCATTAAAATCAAACCATGCAATGAACAATGATTTGGAGAAACTGTATGTTTCTGCATTTTATGTTTAAGTGAGCGTCAATATTTCATGTCAGCATGAAGAGTATATTTTTCGTACTTCATCATGCAAGATAATTTTCATTTTAATGAGTGATATTGATTGTATATTGATTATATAATGTCAAAGAGTTGAATTTGATTGAAAGTATATTCAAGTTATGGTCAGCCTTAAAAGTGATGATTTATTAACAAAAGTATGTCATTCAGCATCCTGTTTCGAACAATCACAGCAATGTGGGAGTGGGGGGGAAGGGAAATTATAAATATGTTTTGGCTGGTGGAGTTATTGCCATGTATTCAGTCATATGGAAATTCAATGTTTTCCTCTTTCACTCTTGCGAAGTGGCGGCGCCTAACGGTAGCGGCTTGACTGCAGTAAGTCTGTCTTTTTTTAAATTTTTGACTCGTTAGATGTATGTTTTTGGTTCTAATTTTTATTATTTTTTAGCTGTGTATATGTGGGGGGGGGGGGGGGGGGTGGGGTGGGGAAAACCATTTAATCTCTTCCCTGTACGGGGACCCGTTTTTCTCCCTGTCGGGTCTCCAGTGTCATTGGGCCTAACATCCTGGAGCCAGCGGCGGCCTCCAACCAGAACCAACCTGAGGGCTCCAGTCACAGAGCCTGCGGACTCGCCATCGCGGAGCTGGCCGACTTCGGAGCGGGGAGAGCTGTGGTGGCGCGCGGCTGCAACCCGACCGGAGCTTCGGAGGCTCCGGCCACAGGCCCGGTGGACAGGAACATCAGGAGCTCACTGTCCCTGGTGGGAGAGTGCTTTTCAGAGCTCCTGCAACGGCAACTTCTCCAGCCAGAATCGCAGGGTTTAAATGACTCGGAGCGGGGCCTAACAGCACCCAGCGCGGCTTAAACGACCGCGGGACTTACCATCGCCTGCCGGGGGCTTTAACATCGTGAGCCCCAGTCGCCTTGATGCTGCAGTTGGACTGCTGGACCACGGGAGAAGAACAAAGGGAAGAGATAAGACTTTTGTCTTCCATCACAATGACGAGGTGTTGGAGGTTCACTGTGATGGATGTTTGTGTAAATTGTGTTAAGTGCGTGTCTTGGTTTTTTTGTAATGTCATGACTTGTAGGAATTAAATTTCATTCAAACCTTGTCTGAATGACAGTAATGTCCCAGTAAAAAGGCAATTTGATGATCAAGTTCAAGATGATAAAGGTGAACATTTTAAATTGCAAAACTAAACATTCCATAATTTAATTAAGTGTATTTTGTAATTGTCACTTCTCCTATCTCATTTATGTCAACATTTATTTTTAACATGATTGTCTAGTTATTTAACTCCAGTCAGTGACGTAAAAAACAACTCATTTTAACATCAGCATGTTGCTCTCTGCCTCTGAATTTCATTCCACTTAAGTCACTACTGACCAGCGACTCATTTCTAGACACAATCCCCACAAAAAATATAGAAATCCATTTTATTTAATTTTTTCTTTTTTCGATCACTCAATCTGAATTTTGGGGATTTAAATTCTTCCTGAAAGAATATTAGTGGCTGATAAATAACTTTGAGTTACAGGTTTTGGCCAATAAACCCAAACATTAGACTTCCAGATGAGACCATGTTCACCACCGATAACTAAATGACCTCAGTTCTTAATGCTAGACACTACACTGGAAGGGTAAACTGACTGATACTAAAAGTAAAAAAGTGTTCCTAGAATCTCTTACTGTGATAAATTAAGAGAATGGCTTCCCTTAAAATAAAGCATAGCGTGTTCATCTGATAATAGTATTTTATCAGAAATCCTATTAACATTTAGAATTTGGCAAAATGTGGCAATATATTTAACAAAATATTACCACTAGCTTTATAAAACCGTTCAAATTATGTCAAATATTCAATGTAGATATGGTAATGACAATTAATTGTGAATCCTCAGAAAGCCTTGACAGACGAGCTAGTAGTCTCCACCCATTGTTAATTCACAACCAAAAGCTCAATATTCACAACTTTAGCAAATAATTCAGCTCCTCTTCATGAACCATTACAGATAGAACCTGTTCATTGGCGCTTTAATTATAACAGTGAATAATAACACCAGCAACAACTGGAAGACAGATAACAAATAATTTTCCTTCATTGAAAGTGCGAGCTTGAATATGACATTATTTGCAATTGTATTCGGGGGAAATGAGGCTAATAGGCTGATTTTATTGTATAAATGTAGCACTTCAGTAAGCTGTTCAATTGACAATTGAGTGCAGGTACATGAATGTCAGATGCTTATGTTTAGGAAATGTGTCAATTGTTTGATCCTGGTGCAATCGACATGTTGAAAATGGAGATGCAATGAGACCTGGGTGTCATGGTACACCAGTCATTAAAAGTAGGCATGCAGGTGCAGCAGGCAGTGAAGATGGCGAATGATATGTTAGCATTCATAGCAAAAGGATTTGAGTATAGGAGCAGGGAGGTTCTACTGCAGTTGTACAGGGTCTTGGTGAGACCGCACCTGGAGTATTGCGTACAGTTTTGGTCTCCTAATCTGAGGAAAGACATTCTTGCCATAGAGGGAGTACAGAGAAGGTTCACCAGACTGATTCCTGGGATGTCAGGACTTTCATATGAAGAAAGACTGGATAGACTCGGTTTGTACTCGCTAGAATTTAGAAGATTGAGGGGGGATCTTATAGAAACTTACAAAATTCTTAAGGGGTTGGACAGGCTAGATGCAGGAAGATTGTTCCCGATGTTGGGGAAGTCCAGAACAAGGGGTCATAGTTTAAGGATAAGGGGGAAATCTTTTAGGACCGAGATGAGGAAATCTTTTTTCACACAGAGAGTGGTGAATCTCTGGAATTCTCTGCCGCAGAAGGTAGTTGAGGCCAGTTCATTGGCTATATTTAAGAGGGAGTTAGATGTGGCCCTTGTGGCTAAAGGGATCAGGGGGTATGGAGAGAAGGCAGGAACAGGATACTGAGTTGGATGATCCTCCATGATCATATTGAATGGCGATGCAGGCTCGAAGGGCCGAATGGCCTACTCCTGCACCTATTTTCTATGTTTCTATGTTTCTATGATTGCATTTGTTATTGTGATGTTAATATTCAATTGGTCATGTGCCGTTAAATGCTTATATTAAACCCATAAGGAAAACGCCCCTCACTTCTAACTTCCAAAACAATGCTGATTTCTTCAGCGAGAAGCCAGTTATACCTAAATTGGAGAATTCTTTGAAGGCAGTTTATTCTGCTGTATGATCAGCCAATGCTAAAGACTGCATCTTTGCTACAGAATCAGTATCGACAGATTCTTCTACTGCATAGTGCTGCGTCTTACTGATGAGGCAGGCATAGGCTAAAGCCAGGAACATAACTCAAGGTTGGATATCAGGTAATTCCATTAAAGTTGAAACTTTTTTAAAGAACTTTCAACACTGGACAGTTCACATTGTTCTTAATAAAATCAGGAAACAATTGCAAAAGAAAAAAACTGTCTTAATATAAAAATGTCTATATCGTGCACTTTTTAAATAATTGCAGCCTTTCTTAAAAATACCTGTGGAGCCTTGAACAAAAGTCCCAATTCGATTAAACTGCTTTTATGATAAGTAAATTCCATTTTACAATTACTTTAATGCACTATAAAAGCTGCATACAAAAAAAATAACCTCCATTGCAATAACTAAACTGTACCAACTGTGACAGTTTTTGTATATAATGAATTTAAACTACTTTATAAAGTATATTATAGCAAAACTAGTATGTGCTAAGATTTGGCTGATGTTGAAAGCCATAATCCATCATTGAGTTAAACACATAAATGCATATAAATGAAAAACAAACTTCTTCTGTGTTATGAAGCTGTCATTTGATTTACCTGCCTCAATGTAATCTTGTTTAAGGTCCAGCGATAAACGTTTCTGGCACTAAGGAAATTTAAACTTTATAATTACAAAAATGAGTTATAAGCGCTATGCCATTCTGATGAAGGATCCCAGATCTGAAACAATAACTGTTTATCTTTCCAGGATACATCCTAATCTGCCGAGATCTTCCAGCACATTTCGTTTTTATTTCAGATTTCTCGCATCTACAGATTTTTTTATCTTCATGTGCTGATTATAAGATATGGCCCAAGATTCTTACTTTCAATCCCATGCATAGTTTAGTTAAAAACTGATTATTTAGTTTAGTATAGTTTAGTTTAATTATACAGCGCGGAAACAGGCCCTTAGGTGCACTGAGTCCGCACCGACCTGCGATCCCCACACATCAGCACTACCCTACACACACGAGGGACAATCTTACAATTACACCAAGCCAATTAACCTAAACCTGTACGTCTTTGGAATGTGGGAGGAAACCAATCTCGGGGAGAAAACCCATGCAGGTCATGGTGAGAAAGTACAAACTCCGCACAGACAAGAACTCGTAGTCAAGAACGCACCTGCGTCTCTGGCGCTGTGAGGCAGCAGCTCTACTTCTACACCAATGCCCCAATTATTTCATTATTATCAATTTTTTAATTATTATTATCCATTGAAAATGTGCATGTTATTTGTTACCAGCTCTGTACAATTTTAGCAAGTAATGTAATTTATAAAAACAAATCCTACTTTAATCATCAACCATATTATTGCCTTTATCAAATTACAGCTGGAAAAACTGTCTCTTCTGAGGCACATTAGCATGGCAGGATGTCATAGCATAAGTAAAGCAACAGGCTAACACAATATATGAAAAAAATAATTTCAATGGAGATGCTGTAAATTAAAAACAAAAATGTAAAATGCAGGAAACACTCAGCAGGTCAGGCCGTATCTGTGGGAGGAGAAACACAGTCAAAGTTTCAGGTCGGAGACTGTGTCAGAACTGGAGACTAAAGAATCAATTTGGGCTACAGGATGAGAGAGTGGGCAATGTCTCTGGAATGGCAAAACTGTTGTGTACATGGGGATCTACTGTAAATAATTATGCTTTTAGAGACATCCACCTCGTTCACCCTTGCTGCAGCTAAGCGAGTTTTTTTGTCACCTTCCCAAGTCAGGACCTCTGATCTGAAGAATTGGCTTTTCTTCTCTTCCCACAGATTCAGCTGGACCTGCTGTATTTCCAAAATTTTCTGTTTTTGTTTTAGGTACACGCAGTAGACCAGTGCAATTCACAGCATCAATGCTAGGATCTCAAGGTCCACTGAAATTCAAGTGTTCCAATGTATTAATTTATATCGTGTCTTTTCTCAGTTCTCTCTTATTCATATGGGATATACTAAATGCCATTAAAAGGGTTGAATAAGAGCCATTTTGCCATGCTTCCTTCATATGTGGCCATTATCCCAATGGAAGCAATAAAGGAGTAGGTGACATTTCAAGTATGAAGGACGGTCTGGACCCGAAACGTCACCTATTCCATTTATCTAGAGATGCTGCCTGACCCACTGAGTTACTCCACCTTTCTGTGTCTGACAGTAGCATGTGTCTGCCTGAAAACTTCTTTACTGAGTTGACAATGCCTCTTTAAACAATGGAACGTCTCTGAAGTGAGGGAAGCCTCTGAGATCAGCAGATAAAAGTGCCTGTGAAATGATGTAATGTGATAGATTTAGCATTTTGTTAAAAGTTAGATTATCTTACTATTTCACATGCAATCAACATTTAACAGTCTAAATGTAAACTCTGGTTTTAGTTCCTAAACTCCATAGCAGGATATTTAAATATGAAGTGCATATATTATTTAGCCTAAAGATTTGAGGTTGTCACAAGGGTTATGATTCAATTTCCTCTGTGAAGCTTACACTGCATTGGTTAAACCTCATTTAATGAACTGCTTGAGAATGACAGAGTTAATGATAATTAAAATTATTTCAGATATAAAACCAAGAAGCCTTCAGAACCAATTTGAAAGAACAGGTAGTAACTGTGAAAACAATTGCTGGCTATCTTGATAGCACTACTGAAAGAAAAAACATGTATATATTTTATACAGGTTGTGTGGCAATTTTGCAAGCTGTTCATGCTGAAAGATTAATCAGGATACGGGGATGTACAAAACAGATGGAGTAAAACATTTGTATTCCTATTTGTGAAATGACTTAAAATTGCTGTATTACACAGCAAAAATGTAACAACATGGTTGCACTAAAGAAATAATAGATTCTTCAGCTACGCATTGAACTACATTCTTAAACCCCAGGCAGTGAAACTGTAATATACATGGAATTTACAGACTGAGGTATCAAATTGGATTTACTTACATTATTAATCCATGATTTCTGCATAACAGTTGATTTAAGCGGAACAAAAAGACAAAACAATAGCTATAATAGAATTAACTTGAGTGTCAGGGAAATTAATTAAAGCATTTAAGATGAATTATAAAAAATAAATACAAAATTAAATATCTTACACATTTCAGAGACATAATAAATTGGCAAGAACATACCTGTATTTTTCCAGATTTGCAATTAAAGAAACTACCCATCAAACAAAGGGACACATGAGAATTTTCCTTCAGTGCAGAAACACAGAGCAAAAACCACACATTTGATCTCCCATGCTTAATCAAAAGGGGAAATGCTACAGGAGACAGCACAGCCGATCCACAGTGCTTCAACTCAAGTGCAATCAGGCAGACTGGTGCCCTGCACTGTTATCTGTTTCTCTAAATTCCAGTGGTTTCCCTAAGCAGCATTCTTAACTGCATTCTTTACAACTTGCTACATAGATACTGTTCCAAAGCATCACCTGAAGTACAATCCTTTTCTCTTCCTTTCATGCTGCTTTGATGAAGCATTAGCATGGGATTAAGTCAGTGCCCCTGATAACTATTGAATTGGTACAGCTTTCAACAATCACTACGGACTGACAATCCTATCATCGCGTGCATCAGCTTTAACTTCACATAGCAGCCTGCTTTGTGCCACTGCTTTGCACTCTTCTGCCCACATTCTGAATTGTACGGCCAGCAGTCTTTCTCTCCTATAGTAACGTGTCTTCCTGCTTAGAGATGGTGTGAAATGAGCTCACCACAGAAGAAAAAACAAACCCCGCACACAGATTTTACACATGCAATGCTGTAGGAGACCCACAGCCGACAGCAGATGCATTGCTAGCTGCAATACTGATAACAGTGTGAAGCTCTCCTCAGGCTCGGTAAGGAAATCTGTTTGTCAGGGTTGTGCTGTACCTGACCTTTCATTTATCAGCTCAACGTGACCTATTGTGACAACTACATAACCATTTTCCATAATGGGCTAATGTTTATGATAATTATCATTTAGTTTAGGGATTGGATGAATGTTTGAATAATTTAATTTTTTTTTTACTTTAATATCAGAACACTTAAATTGAAAACTACTCTATTCCCAGTGTATCTGTATTAATTAATCACCAAAGACAAACATTTAAAGTTATCAATTGACAGTAGATTATAGTTTCATTTTTTCCCCAATGATATTAGCCATTCAACAAGAATTAATGAAAATGTACAATGAAATAGCCATTTACGCATAATCATTTGAACATAACTATATAATAATTAGGTTCACAAGATTAGTGGGTTTTTTAAATGAGTATCCAATGCATTATTTCTTTGAGAAATGTATACTTCCATAAAGTTTCAACATGGAATGTGGCCAAAGAATCATCAAGAATTTTGCTTCGCAAATATCAGTAAAATCCATCTTCTAACAATGGAAGTTTTACCATGTATACTTTTAATATGATGTGACAAGAAAACAAGCAATTTTAAGCAAAACTGGTGATGACAAAAACTTCTTAATTACAAACCTAATTTCCAGATTTAACTCTTTGGGTCATGATATAACCTCAGCAATTTAAAATATGCCATTTTGAAAAAATGTCAGTCATAAGAGCATTCACCTCAATGTCAACTGTCCCATTACTTCTTGAGGAATGGAATATTCTATGATCTACAGTAGTTTTTTTTTGTGGCTGTATTGAGAATCACATACTGTCCATATCAGAAAGTTGTTAATCAATAAAGAAATTTGAAGTACACTTGCTTTATTAAATTTTTGACATCAGATACACCTGGGGAACATCATTTCAAAAATTGCTTCCTTTGAATTGATTCTATAAATCAAAAACAACTATAATTTATCCATTCTAAACAAGTAATTCTATGTTTGAAAAATACCGTTGGGACCCAGAAGACCCTGCAGAGGATTCTTTTCATATACCCCACCTTCCTTTTTGTCAACCAGCCACATAAAGAAAGCCCTCACTACATTTAGAAATCTCCAAATGAGAAATCACAGCCTGCATGCATGGAATTCCCATTCTACTATAGCATCAGTGGCAATATTCTCATATCCGAATCAGAAGGTTGCTGGTTAAAGCTTCTTCTGAGCTGCAGAAACTGGGTTGAAATCGTCAAAGGAGAATCAGTCTTTTGATACCAAATTAAACCAAGGCTTTTTTCAAAGAACAAGCGACTTACCTTGACCAACAATCAACGGTCAACAAAAAGATTATTTATCTTATTGCAATCTGTGGAATCTGGCCATGCTCAAATGCAATTAATTTTGCATATATTTCAGCATTGGAAACATTTCAAGAGTACAACATTGAGTGTAAAGTGTGTTGTGTTTTATGGGATGTGAAGAATTACAATTTCGTATTTATCCCATTCCAGGGAGATTGGGTGCAGGCTCAGGTTTAGTGTTGGATTAGCCAATACTATCCATTCCCCTGTGTCCTTGGTACTGCTTAGGCTACACCTCTTGCACAAACACAAGAAATATAAGTGTTGGCCATGCAGACCATTGAACCTGTTTCACCATTCCAGAATTTGAGCTGATTGCTTACCTCAAATTCACTTTTCCATCTGTTCTTATGTCCATTGACTTCCATTATGCCCATTGATATGAATCTTCAGTTGCCTTGAAGTTGTTTGCTCCAAGACAAGTATGGCTCTCTTAAAATGTTCTGGATTGCAATAGAAAGAACTATAGCTGCTAGTTACAAGTTAATACATCAGATTCCATGGACTTCAACCAAAATAATGAAGACACATCCCGCTGAGGTACCAAATTAGCAGGTATATTGTAATGCTATATTACTTCTATTACTAAGTACGTTAAACTGAGCTTCTAATTGACTACAGTCAGCTCTCCCATAAGAGTCATTACCTGGTCATGCTTCCTGCACGTGTACTTAAACATTTATTTTACTCACATGGACACGTTAATAGACTATTAGATGATATTTATCAAACTAAAACAACATAACATCTGTTTAGGTGTAACTTGACGTCTGCTCTCAGAATAAATCTCATCAATTACTGAAGGTGAAAAATAAGCACTTTGTCTAAATAATCACAGCCCAAATCCAAGAGGTAATGCCAACTCTAACATAAGCTTCTCTGTGGACTACAAAATATCTGGCTTTTGCATGTTCTGGATTTTGAATGTTATACAATGAGTACATAGTAATTGAGTAACAAAATCGCACACCGTCATTTCTAGGACAACCATAAAAAGAAAAAAAAGCTATTTAGTTGGATTTACCAAGAAGACTGCAGACTGGTTCCAGCTTCTCTTCATAATGGTTTTATTGCTTATCAAGGTGAGGAGCACAATCAGTCAAACACTGATAAAGATGAAGAAAATTAGAACTGCTCAAAACAATACCAGCAACAATCTCAGTGCGGAATTGTTCTGTTTCCTCATTTTGGTACCTCGGCTTTTTATGCCTGCCTGAAATGAGCAACTACCTCAGTGACAAATATTTTCTTGCATATTTTTATTCATTGCACACTGTGTACTGTTTATAATCTTTTCCTACATTTCTCTGTTATGTTATTTTTCCCTTTGTCACGTGTTAATAAATATCTATTTTTCATTTTATTTCAATTATTGACCCTTCAATACTATAAATATCAACACAGATTTTTGCACTTTCGCATGGACTGCAATGGTGAAAATAGATGATTCACCAACACCTTGTCTGAGGCATTTAGGGATGAGTGACAATTGTAAACCTTTCCAGTGACACCAAATCCCACATGAAAATAGGTGTATAGTGATCCATGTTTTCAAACTAATTTAAATAAAAGGAATTTGGAACCATTTTAACCTATTTGGAGCTTGGGTTATTAAGACCTTACTCTAAATGACTAACCTAAAATATAATGGATCAAAGGCCTTGATTTCACTGGCATGTGTTCAAGTGAACATACACCTGTATTCTAGTGTATTGAACACGACCAAAAAGCATCTCTTAAGTGAAAACAATACAACACGAATTAATGTTTACCAGCCAAATTCCAAATGTAGATCACATTATGATCATGCTAAATTACAGGTTAATGACGCAAAAGTCTCACCTGACTGCTGTACATATATTTGGGAATGCTGGCAGTTGGTCACAAAGCCACCACAACAGACACAAGCTGAGTAAAGCTCCTCCTGTGCATCATTAATGTTCTGATGAAGGAATTTGAGTAAAACGAAGAATTTGATCCGAACAGCGCATGTAGCAAAGGTTTGGATTTAGTATAAAACTACATGGGAATACTACCGAGAACCATACAGTACAGGAACAGGCCCTTCAGACTAACTCCTTCATGCCGACCAAGATGCAAATTTACACTACCCCATCTGCCTGTTCTTGAACCATATCCCTCTAAACCATTCATATCCATATACCGATGACTTTTAAATATTGTTATTGTAAATTCCTTCAACTATTTCTCTGGCAGCACAGTCCATATACATACTACCCCCTGTGGGGAAAATGTTCCCCTTCAGGTTCCTATTAAATCTTTCCTCTATCACCTTAAACATATGTCCTCTAGTTCTTGACTCCCTAGATCAGAGAAAATTGTGTGTTTACCCTATATATGCCCATCATGATTTTATACACCTCTGTAAGCACACCCTTCCGTCTCCTATGTCTCAAAAATAAAGACTCACACATATTTTTCCCATGTCCCATGCCCCCAGTCACCCTTCTCCTTCCCTCTTTCTCCAAATGAACCATCCCCAAATCCACATTTCACTTTTATCCATCTTCTTTCCTCTACCCTCCATCCCCTTCCACTCATATCTTCCCTCTGGCTTAACATTTCACTCCTCCTCTTCGTTCCTAATCTGACATCCTTCTGTATTATTTTCATCTCTAACCTTTGTCACTTATGCCCATCTGCCTATCAAGCCATTTCCATAACTGAGATTATTTTATTGCTCATTTCTAATTGCCCTTGAGAGGGTGCTGGGTAGAAACCTCCCTGAATCTCCCTTTTTTTAAGGCAAAAATGGTGCCACAATGCTGTTGAACAGATGATTCCAGTAAATGGATCTATTCAAATAGCAATTTACTTGTAAATCAGGATACATTAGCCTTTTCTTCCCATGAACATCATGATGTGGGAGGTTTGCGTAGCATAGTTGCAAAAGGGTTGGTAAGTTTCTGCAGTACATTTTGAAGATGGTTCTCACCCTAGACAGGCTGTATCTCTGGATGAAAATAGAAATACAAGAGACTGCGGGTGCCGAGATATGAAGCAAAAAACATGCAGCTGTAAAAACACAGCAGGTCAGGCAGGATAGTGAAGGCAAACGGGCAGCCAATGCTTCAGGTCAAAACCATGCCTCAGGACTGAGAGTGTAAAGAGGAGATAGCCAGTAGGCGGAGCAGCGAGAGAGGTGGAGGCAAAAGAGCAGCACCTCTGGATGGTTTGATGATGAAAATAACCAGTTAGGAGAGTTTCACCAATTCTATGTTTCATGCCCAGGCAGGTAGAAGCATGTGTAAAGTAATCCATAATCGTTTGCCCTTTCCTCCCTTGCTGTTTTTTCAGTACCAAATAAGAAACAGTGCACATAGAATTCCTCACTGCATCTGATCTTCAAAATCAAAGGGCATTCCACATTATCCTGAAACACATTCTTTACAAGCACTTCACTTCTGACAGAAGAATTCAAGGAAGCATGGAGCTGGATTATCCAAGGCAGGAGCAACTCAGGGAAAGCAACATTGATAAGATTCTCAGCAAGCCATTTCTTTTGTACACACTTGTTAGATTTAGACGTCTTGAACCAAAATATCCAAGGAAGAAAAAGCTGATCTGAAACCAGAACAAAGGCTATTCCCCCTATCCACTGCCAGATCAAAATATCATATTCCATAATTGCATACAATTAAATATGTATTTTAACTGAAACATTTCAATCACATTGTCAATATGAATATCATAATGAGAAACTTGTATATTATTTTAGAAGTGGAAAAGGAATTGAATAAAAAGCATGATTTACTAAAGAACCTCAAACGTCTGATCTGAACGATAATAATGTTCATGCCAATCAACTCCAGACACAGGAAAAATAGTTTATCCTATGACTGATCCATACTTCCCTTTAGACTGATAGTTGAAGATTAATATTCCTCTGAGCCCATTTCTCTTTTCAACTATCTAATATTGCATGGTGTTTCTCACCCTTGTATCCTTATAACAGGCTGATGGTTTCTGATTCTAAATCTCAGATACAAAGCAATGAACCACATTTGGTTCTTGATCTTCCACACATTTTAGCTTATTGAGACAGGCGCATTGCCATGTCAATTTATTTCATCTCCTCCACTTTTTCAGCCGTGGCATTATCCTACACTATAGACCCAAACGCTTTAGCTTGGTTTTGAATTATTTAAAGAGCTTCAGCATGTGTGGCATCCGAAAAGAGAAGTAGAAATTGGTGAATTGTTATTCCTTCTGTTTAGCCATAAACTTTAACAGAAAGGTGAGTTTTTTTCACAGCCAGTCAAGCATTAACTTTATTCAGTTATCCAAATAGATGAATAATTATCCTTTAGTAACTTTGAGTTTAAAAAATGTAAGTGCTGTGAAACAAATCCATGATTTCCACATGAAGACTCCTGGTAAGATACATATCAATTTAAACAATTGGGCTTTATGGATATCATGAGTAGTCAAATCAGACACCTTTGCATATTTTCTCTCAGATCCTGTTGGATAGTTATAGTCAACACCCCAGCTCCTCCTGGGGTGACAACACATTTTCATTCTTGAGGGGTGTTGGTAACCGATACAGTTCACAGATCGGAAATGTGTGACCCAGCAATAATTGAAAATAAAAACATAGTCCAACCAGTGTTTAACTTGACCACACAGATATTGATTCAAAGCGAGTTCCCACAGGGCAGAAGTTGCTTGCAGCCCCGCAGCAGCCAGCAATCCATCCCGCTGTTTTCCCAAACGCTTGTTCATATGTACAGGTTGTACATAAGTTGGGTGTTCGTGACTTATAATAATTATCTTTGCTGCAGAAATAACCTAAAAATAGGGTCAAAAATAGGGTCTATTGCCTAAACCATGACCTGAATTTAGTACACCATTTCTAGAACAGTCATTTAATTAATAACCTGTTTATTTGAATACTTTGGAAAATAATTGGTCACTAACTTAACTACAACGTAATACCTTTGTCATTTCTCAAGCTGTTACTAATCTCGTAGTAGTACACACACTAGATAAATGGGGAGAAGCCAGGTGGCCCCGATTATTACAATTGATGGTGAGCCCAGAATTATATGGACAGCTTTGGCTTTGTTTATGGAGAGATATCATTATATTGGGGGTACTTCAGAGAAAGGTCACCAGATTGAATCCTGTGATGGGGAAAGGTCGAGCAGGTCAGACAATTACTCATTGTAGTTTTAAGGAATGAGAAGTTATATTATTGAACTACAGGATGCAAAGAAGGCTTTGCAAGGCAAATGCTGAGAGGACATTTTCCTTCCTAGTGAATCTAGAACTAAGAGGCTAGTTTCACAATGAGAGGTCACCCACCTAAGATCAGAATAGATGAGAAGGGCCATATAGCCAATTCTTAACCCTATGTTTTATAATTTATTCACATCAAAAGTAATGTGTCAGTCTGAACTTGACAATTCCTTCAACCTTCCCTTGACAAGACAATATGGATTCTTAAAAAAAATTCTTGATTTTGTACAAAAGAAACCAAACCAATAATTACCCTCCATTACAGACAGAATTTCCAGCATATCCTAAATTAATCCTCCAAATTTTTTAATTGAAATTAATAATTTTCCACATATATCTAAGAGAAATAATGGGAGTTCACATGAGCTCTCCAATTGTAGATCAATGTGCAGGGCTGGAGTGTCTAACAGTTAATGGTTGATGAAACCAGGCTAGAATGGAAGGGCACACTTTCTCCAGAACAAATAATGAAAATTATTTACTTATTTGCCGATAAAACTGTTGACCATAACATAGGAAAAGCTGGTGTGTCCCCCCAGTGGCGAGAAGATCAAACTGCATAGTGATAGTATATTATTTTAAAAACAAATTTTCCTTTGTAGTCTACTTATAGTTGTACGCCATTTTTTGAAACAAAAGATGAGCTGCAAACAATTTATTAATTAGCTTAATTCTGGAAGATGGTAAAGAGCACAGAGAAATGCAGTTGTGACCATAAAATGTACATTGTACTCTTAATGTAATCTTAACAGAAATTAGAATGTAATAAAAGTCCTTTGAGCTAATAAGGATCAATAACATTGATATAGACTACTCATATTAAATTGGTACTAATTAACAAATGGAATTCGAGTTTTCATTGTGGAAGGATTTGGTTGTATATCTTTACATTTTAAATTAGTAAAATTACTTTGACCTCTTTGTTCATGGTGATTTAACTTAATTGTAAAATAATTCTGACCTTTGAATACAGTTACTGCTAATTAGATTCAATGGCCATGTTTTCATAGTTCTTCATTGTTAACTATTTAAGCACTAAGGACTTCGGCAAATTTGGAAACTCCAATGCATCAAATGATACAGAACCAAATTGAACTTGTGAATGTAATACTTACTTTTAGTAATCACTATTGCATTTTCTTCTTCATTATAATCTAAGTTCCACAAATTATATATTTATAGCAATACCCAGCTGTTCTTTCAAGAAAGGCAGCATAGTGTTCTCAGGTGGATTTTCCTGTAACACTGCATTACATTTGGCAAACGATTTTACAATAAGAATATATCACTGCAATGTACAATGGAAAATGTTCTCCTAATTATATGCACTATGACACTTTGCCAAATCTAATTTGAATAATTTCAAATCACGGTTCTGACAAAACTAACACGAATACAAAAATATCCTTCAAAGCTGGTCAAAAAAGATTGTTAAATAATGATATAAGGCCTTTTTTGCTATTAATTGCATTTCCAAATTACCTCTTTTGCCATTTTACAGATTTTCCCAGGTTATATCAGAAAGTGTCTGTCATATCTCACTGAAGTTGATCTTACTTTATCTAGCATAACAGCAGTTTTTTTTTTCTTACTGACAAGCACAGCAATCTTCGATCTATCTATCTTCTATCTATACATAAATAAAACTCTGATCTTGTGCTCTTCAGGTTTTGTGTTTTTTCTATTTGTGCAAAAACGGTAGGAGATAGCTACGATTTTTCGCCATCTTACTCACCATTCTCCTGTGCTACAAGAGCAACAAGTTTTATTCCGATCGATGATATTTTAAAAGTTATTAAAGTTTAAAAAATCTTATAAAAATGCTCATGCACAGATTTGTCTCTCCTGTCAGTCGCCACCGCGCAGATTGGTCTCCTCTCCTGTCAGTCGCCGGGACGGCGATGCCCCGTCCTGTACCATCGCCGCACTGATTGGCCAGGTCCGCTGTTAATCACAGGCGGGGCCCGGCAAGGAGAATATAAAGCTGTAGCGGAGTGAGCATCACTAACGCTCTTGCCCAGCGCTGAAAATATAAAGCTGAAGGAGCGGAGTAGGCTGGAACTGCGTCTGCGGGCACCTCCATGGTGTCGAGCCGCGGGCAACGTCAGGCTGCTTCATCCGACCCAGGCTTCAACCCACGAGGCCCCGGCTGCAGTTCTATGCGGTTATCCAGGAGGCATCAACAATGGTGAGGCCTCGCAACGATGGGGCAGCGCGGCTGTGAGGCCTTGCCGAATTTCAAAATCCACGGAGAAATCTATCTGTTCTTTTTTTTCCTGTTTCGTGTCTGGTGGGGGAGGAGGGGGAATACAGGGAGAGAGGGGGGATTGAGGGAGGTAGGAAGTGGGAAATAGAGGGAGAGGAGGGAAGTGGATGTGAGCAGGGATAGTGGGGGGGGGGGGGGGGGGGGGTTAGAGGGAGTGAGTAGTGGGGAGGTGGGGGATAGAGGGATAGGAGGGGGTTGGGAAGGGAGAGGAGTTATGGAGGGAGGGAAGGGGGGACTAAGGATAGGAGAAAAGAGGGGTTAGGGAGGGATTGGAATGGGAGAAGGAGAGGGGGAAAATCCTGCAAGGTAAGGAGGGAGAGTGGGGGGGGGGGGATTGAGGGAGAGGAGGGGGTTGGGAGGCAGAGGGGGGAGAGTGGGTGAATAGAGGGAGGAGGGGGAGGTTGGGAGTGGGGAATAGAGGGAGAGGAGGGCAGTGGGGAAGGTGAGGATGGACAGTGAGGGGGATAGGGGAAGATGAGGAGTGGGGAGGTGGGGGGGGGGGGGGATAGAGGGATAGGAAGGGGGTAATGAGGGGAGTAGTAGTTATGGAGGGAGGGAGGGAGGGGAGGAGGGAGGGAGGGAGGGAGGGAGGGAGGGAGGGAGGGAGGGAGGGAGGGTGATGGAGGGTAGGGGAATGGAGGAGGGAAACGTGAGGGAGGGATTTGGGAGGGGAGGAGCTGAGGGAAAAGATGATGGAGGGTGAAAAGGAGGGGGAGGAAGTGCTAGTGGATGAAGGGAAATGAGCTGCGCCTGCGCAGGTGGGGTCTATGCTTGAGTGGTGGAATATTGCGTTGGGGGAATGGATTGCGTTGGGGAAATGGGTGAGTGGTGGAATATTACATTGGGGGAGCAGACCCAATGGGTCTGTACTTAGTCTAGTAAAATCTAATAAATTGAAGAATAATGTTAGGCATTGACTGCTGACATTTATTGTCCCTCCATAACTACCCTTGAGTGACTGGCTTCAGAGTCCATTTCAGAAGGTAGACAAGAGACAGCTTTTTTCATGGTGTGGAATTAGGCCAGGTAAGAATGGCAGATTTCATACCCATTAGAACATTGCAGAATCAAATGGGTTTTTACCGCAATTGAGTGGCTTCAGTCATCATTACTGAGACTAGCTAATTGTTCTATATTTATTAATCACTTGAATTTACATTCCCAGCTGTTGTGCTAGGGTACAAACTGGTAGCTTCCTCCGTCTTCTTTAAACTTATCCATCCATGCACATTCGGTATCTCATGTATTTTGTTCTCATTAATATTGAGGCCATCCAATTTCTTTATCTTGCCCATTCAACAAAAAGCCGCAACAAGGTATGTTTGGAGATCAGGATACACCCTGCTTATGAGAGCTTCATTCAATAGTTTAATAACTATGGAAAAACAGCTGTTTGTTGATTCTGGTGGTTTGCGCTTTCAAGCTTTTGTATCTTCGCCCAATGTGTAAGTTTCCCTGATGAACTGGGGTACATCCATAACCCTGCAATTTCTTGTAGGCCTGGGCAGAGCTGTTGTCAAACCAAGTTGTGGTGCATCCTCATAGGATGCATTCTATAGTGCATCTGTAAAAGCTGGTCAGATTCACAGCATGTTTACATGTTCTCTCAGCCGTAGCTTCAAAGTGATTGGTCCATGACACATTTCTTGTGATATTTACATCCAGAAACTTGCAACAATCTCTAATTCACCTCCATTGATGCTGACTGGGGCATGTACACCACCTCACTTCCTGAAGTCAATAACAAGCTCCTTTGGCTGCTGACATTGAGGGAGATTGTTGTCTTGACACCGTGTTACCAAGCTCTCTATCTCTTCCTGCACTGCATCTCCTCATTGTTCGAGATCTGGCCCGCTATAGTGGTGCCATTTGCAAACTTGAAAATGGAGTTAGAGCAGAATATGATAACGACAAGAGTAACTGGGGCTCTCTGAGTTGCTGTTCAATGGAGTCAGTACCAATACAATAGGATAGCTTCCTTCTAAATTATATATTATTATTCCATGAAAAGTAAAATAGGCCTCCATAAAGTGTTAAATTAATAAATAATTTCAAGAGACAACTGACGGCTCTGTCCATAAAACAGATGGTGATTGGTCTCAAAGGTAATAGTGCTTAATTGGAAAATCTAACATCAGCCAGTCCTTTTTGTCTTTCCTGGAAGTTATCCAAAATTTCATAGACTTGTTCAAGATAACAAATATACCAATTTACATGCTGCTGAAAGTTATAAATTATTTGTTTTTTAGGAAAATGCATTTTCTAGATTGATGGGAAGATGTAAGAGCAAGAGTGAACTAATATTACAACAAAGGTTCTGATATATTCCATATTAAGCTGAAAATGAACAGCACATCAAAGGTTTGAATGACAAATCTTTTCCAATTGTAAATGCACAGATCAACAGGCCATTCTGGATTGTGAGCAGCGTTTCTTTCTGTTCGATCAGCTATGTGTCGATATTTTGTTTCATTGATATATTCCAAACACACACATTCTAAATTACCTGAAATAGAATGGCTGAATCTAAAATGCTACAAGGTGATAACATTCAACATGAACTTTGAAACTAATAGATTATAAATATAGATTAAAAAAACAAACTTGCAAGATTGTGGTGAAAGAGAAGGAATTAGAAGGAGCTGAATAACTCCAATCACTGAACTAATAACCAAAATCACATGCCAAAATTACCTCTGGTTGTGTGTTTTATTTAAGCGATCTCTTGTGAAAACTTTTAGAATTTCCTTCTAAAGATTGAAACAGTAACCATCATGTTACAGTCATCAACCACCACTGTTCCCTTCAGAAAGTTAAATTAGTTTTGGAAGATATAGTCCACACACTCTCCACCCACGCTGGCTTACTTTGGGCCAGGGCAAATATCCAGCCACCTCATCGCTGAACTTATGATAAACCTATATTGCAGAAGTTGTCTGGCTTTTCTCAGCCTTTACCATGCATCCTTCCCAATGCTCCACTTAAATAAAGTAGATAATAATGCAGTGCATTCTACTCATCAATCACTTTCACAGCAATCATAACTACTCTTCATCCCACCCTGCCTTATGTAGGGACTTTCATTCTCCTAGTTTCTCTGCTTCTATTGCATTTTCTTTAGTGATACGATTTTCTCCTGAGATACTTCAAGCTAATTTTCCTTCCTCGCGAACTATGGATTCTGCTGTACCATTCGGGACAGAGCCCTTTCTTACCTGTTTCCCACACCTCTGCTCTCACCCCTTCTGCTCTGGTCCTCACTTTCCACTCAACCAACCTTTACATTCAACAGATCATCCTTCACATTTTCCACCAGCTACAAAAGGAGTGCACAAAGTATTTAGTTGGTCTATTCCCATCATAGTTCTGCACTCTACTTTACCAACCTCACCACCCATCCCCATTTACAGCCACAGAATGAAAAACACATTATTTCACCTCCTCCTTCCCCACAAGACAGGGACCCAGTCTTTCCAGATGAAGCAGTCATTCACTTGTATCTCTTCCCATCTAGTGGTCTGCATTCGGTGTTCACGAAGTAGTCTCCTCAGCCATGTAAAAATCAAACATAAATGGGTGAATGCTTTGAGGAGCACCTGCAATGAGTTTGCAGGAACATCCCTGAACTTCTAGTTATTCTGTCTCACTCCACTCTGGCCTTTCCGTCTGTGGCCTCCTGCACAATGAGTTAGGCCGAAGAACCTATTTTATGCCGTATAGCTCAATAATTATTTCCTCTTTTACAATGAAATGGCTATATCCATGAAGGCTCAAGTGCATTCAATTCAAATGCTGCGAATAGTCAGAGGACTTCTTTAATGATGTATATTGATTTATTCGTTGAACATTCAACACCATGGCAACCAGAAGCACAAGTAATTTTAACAATCCTACCAGCCCAAGTGATTACATTTAGATGTACATCCAAACTGAAGAGGAATCTGCACTCAAATTTGACTATTTATCGCTGTTTTAATCTATAGACCAGCTAACTTTCTTCCAGCTCAGATCCTTATTTTGAGAACTTAGCTAGAGTAGGCACTGATTACAATACCCAATAACCTACAAAGATATGATCAAATATTCAGTCAATTTAATCTCTCACGCCAATCCTAGCACCCTCCAAGTTTCAAGGATCCTTAGTCTTATTCGCGTCATATCTGGGCTCCTCCATTCTCCATAAGTTCAAGTACCATTAATAGATGAGTCAGAGTAATCAGTTTTTATCAGTACAAGACCAACTCTGGCTAGCTCTCGAACATAGACTGAATGACACAGCTTCCAGCAACGGCTGCGCATAATGCCAGGGGAACTGCTACATAAAATACCTTTATGCACTAACAAAAGTAACAATATAACCAGAGAAAAAAAGAACGTTTAGCTGATGATCAAAGCAATCTTCAAAAAAATCTGGCGGGTTTCATTAGGGGATATTCCCATCAGAAAATCCAATATAATTCAAATTGTTGAAGGGTTTAGGAAGATAAATACCAGCAGCAGCTCCTGGCCTCAGTATACCTTGAACCATGTCAGCTTATTACCTAGT
Source organism: Leucoraja erinaceus (assembly GCF_028641065.1). Classification (NCBI taxonomy): domain Eukaryota; kingdom Metazoa; phylum Chordata; class Chondrichthyes; order Rajiformes; family Rajidae; genus Leucoraja; species Leucoraja erinaceus. Next base: position 10,670,904 of record NC_073409.1, read on the forward strand.
CCATCATATCTCTGCCAGCTCTATGCTGGAGGTAATGGAGGTCATACTCCCTCCATGTTCATCTGATATATATCCAATTTTCGCTTCAAAACTTGATATTTAGTTGCCTTCACTTTGTTACACTTGTTTATATTCAATTGTAATCAAATTATTTCCAGCAATCATTCGTCTTCCTTTTCCTGCATCATTACCTCAGAAGCAAATGGATCATCATCCTAAATTTGAAGAGAAATTAAGTACGAAAACAAAAAGGCCATAACATTGCAAGATGTTACATACAGTTTTGTTCTCTTATTTAAAGAAGGATATTCGTGCCTTGGATACTGTGCACTATATTTATTTCTGGAATTAAGGAATTGGTTTATGAAGTAGGACCAACAGATTGGACTTACTTTCTCTGGTGATTAAAAGAATGGGAGATTACAAAATAAAGATGCAAGTTACTAAGGATTTCCTCTGGTGAGAATTCAGGAACTACACAGCACTGTCTAATGGGAAAAAGATCCAGAGAATTGTGAACATTTGGATATATTCAAGGATAGATTTTGGGTTGAAGGTAAATGAAGAATTATTGGGGTCAGACGGAAAGGTGGAGCTGAGGCCAATAATGATCATTAATTGAATGGCAGATCTGTCTTGAGGGCATGCCATTACTATTTTTTCTGTTCCAAGGAGTCCCATATGCTTCACCTACATCATGTCATTTAGCTTCCAAAGGTCTGCACATACATTCCATATTTATACCAACTCTCTCAACACTCTATGGTCTCAATCTTAGAACATAGAACAGTAGAGCACAGGAACAGAACCCTTCAGACTACATGTCCTTGTTTAAACATGATGCTGATTAAAATAATTTGCTCTATCTACACATGATCCATATTCCTGCATATACATATGCCTAACTAAAAGCCTGTTAAATGCCTTATCTGCCTCTACCACCACCCCTGGCAGCATATTCCTGGCACCCACCATTCTCTATGTAAAACACTTGCCCTGCACATCTCCTTTAATCTTTGCGCCTCTGACCTTAAAGTTTTGCCCTCATGTTTTTGACATTTCCACGCTGGGAACAAGGTTCTGATTGGCTACTCTATCTTTGCCTCTCATAATATTATATACTTCTATCAGGTTTCCCCTTAATCTCTACATAGCAGAAAAAAACAGTACAAGTTTGTCCAACCTTTCCTTATAACTGATGCCTTCAAATCCAGGCCGCATTCTGGTAAACCACTTATGCACCCTTTCCAAAGCCTCCACACTGTTCCTCTAAATGGGCGTATGCACACAATACGCTAAATGCAGCCTAGCCAAACTCCTATAAAGCTGCAACATGACTTCCTGACTCTTATACTCAGTGCTCTGAATGATGAAAACAAGCATACCATTTGCTTTATTTACCGCTCTATCTAATGGTGTTGCCACTTTCAGTGAGCTATAAACTTGGATCCAAGGTCATCAATGCTGTTAAAGGTCTTACCATTCACTCTACACATCCCCTTACATTCAACCTCCCAACGTGTAATGCCTGCTGACAGATTTGTGTGAGGCAAAGGTACTTCTGTTAAACATTCCTTAAGGGCCTGTCCCACTGTACGAGGTAATTCAAGAGTTCCCCCGAGTTTCCCCTGATTCAAACTCGGAGAATTACGGTAATAGCCGCTGGTAGGTACTCGGGGCTCTCGTGGACATTTTTCAACATGTTGAAAAAACTTCATGAGCTTACCGCGTTTCCCGAGTACCTACCGTTAGCGTTACGAGCCGCTAAGAGACGTCCCGAGCTCCGACGTGGCCGCTACGCACAGTTTACGTACTTCCCATGAGTTTGATTTTTTTTTAAACTCGGGAGAACTCGTATAGTGGGACAGGCCCTGAAAGCTGAAACATTCTCCTTCACCTTTACCACCAGCTCAACTTCTTTTTCTATCCAAACTGTATTTTTTCCATTAGTATGATGATAATCCAGAAATTGTTTCATAAATGGTTCGGGCAAAATTTTAAATAATTTGAATACACATCCTTGTTCCATTGCAAAATGGTGTAGTTTAACCGGCGAACATGTTATTTGCTTTCCATTTGCTTTTATACCTGTATATTATTTTTTTTTAGATGCTTCTGTGAAATGTGAAAAACTTTCCTTCTTAATCCACTTTTGGAAGAAGTTCAAAGACAAAACATGATTGCTATATGACCATGGCATCATCAAGCATTACTTCAACACTGTTGACAAGGAGTAAAATGTACATTTGGTTCTTAAACTCTCTTTAAATTTGACAAATGTGAAGACTAAAAAATATGACATTAGTTGGGGAATTGCAAAGGAAAACATTTTAAAAGATTGTAAACTAATCATCTGAGATGAATGCCGATGTGACTCACAAAACAGCCACTGAAACATTAGCTCGAATATTGGAAGATCTTATACACAATAATCAATTAAAGGAAACTGTTATTTAGTGCTGTCTGGAGATTTTCATTAAATGCTCCATGTAATTCCACGGGGTGCTTAGATGAGTAAAATGTCTGTATTAAAGCATTATACATTTGGGAAAGTGCTCAAACATTTCACTTGCGAACTAACATACGGGCACATTTGACAGACGATCTGTTTGCACGAAAATTTGCGTCAAAGTTACTGAAATTAGGAAATAGAGAATTAAAAACTCAAAGACCTAACAGGAATGCTTTGAATGAAAAATTTGGCTCAAATTGTTACATCACCTCATTATCTGATTCAAGCTGTTTTTCCAAATGTCACCCAACACTATTTGAATTACCAATGGTTGCCGCAAAGAGCAATTTTTAACATCAGAAAAGAAAGCAGTGCAACCCATGAGATGTGAAGCAGGACCTTCTTTGAAAGCTTCCTGTAAAATATGAATCTATTGACATTGTGATAGACATTGATGATGATGGATGTACACTTTTCTGTTGAATATATAAACTCTTCGTCACCCCTGATGTGCCATCATATGATCTTGAACTAAAAGGAGGAGCTCCATTCATGTTACTGTGGAATTTGTTTCCACGAATACCATGCAACAGCACAAGATTATCAGTTCAAAATTTATGACCACGTGTAATTGATGGTGCAACAATGACTGGTAAAACCATTGGGGAAAATGTCTTCTTCCTTTCTCATCAACCTTTTCAATTCAAGTGACTTCAAATCTCTGTTCGACTTTGTTTCGCCATGAGGATTAACATGAACATTTCCCATGGACAACTATATGCTGGATGTTCCAAAGTTAGAGATTAAAAAAAATGTTTTATACCAGATTCAAAAGATACTTACCGTAAGCTGAAGCTCTTCAATGTTGAAACCAAATAAATTGGCACGTCGTGTATCAGTACATAGCTACTTAGAGAAATATATGTGATTTTTGTGCATATATTTATTTTGTTTTATTGATAACTTTAATTAAATTACAACATTCTAATGTCTTAATTATATTATTAATAAAATAATTATATATTCAAGTTAGATTTTATTTCATTTACAAGGAGTGTTACAAAACCCAATTGCATGGAAGTAAATGCAAGCATTATGACAGCCAGCATAATAACCCCAGCAGTGCCTGGTATAGCAGCTGGTAACATCATAAATGCCAATCTGTCTGTTTATTGAAAATCCAGATTTATCACTTCCACTGATCTCCTGTTCTCCCCCTTGCTGGTTGTGATGATAAAAGCCTTGTTTTTGTCAAAAAAGATTTCCAGTTCTATATTTATTACTTTGCGACCTTAAAACTATTGTTCGCATACAAGTTATCACTGTTGCAAGATCCAATGGCCCACGCCAGAAACATTTGTTGTGACAAAGGAATGCAGGTTCCAACAATATCTGCTTACGCAAGTTTAAATTGATGATCCCATGGCGCTGACTCAACTACCACAAGAAATTGCATTTCCCCATTCACTTCATCAGATCCGTCACAATTTAAAACAAACACTATAAATCTCTCATTACCCTTCTCTGTTCCAGGGAAAATAGACAGAGAATCTCAAGCTTCCACATGTAACTATGTTTTTCATTTCTGACATCATCCTGGTTAATCAATGCTGCCTGCCTTCCCTACTCATTCTTGAGCAGGTTGCCAAGATTACACTCTTTTCAATGTTCTTTTAAGCTTTCTTATTAGCTCTTGGTTTTTGTGAAGATTTGTAAAATCCAAAACGTCACAGTTCTTTTTCTATCTGCTTATACTTATGAGGAACACAATATTCCTGAGGATCCAAACTCGCCAGTATCTACCTTTTGAGCACAATATGTTTACCACCAAAATATATATTATATCCTAATGTCTGCCCACTCTGAACACTGTTTACATACCAAATACTGCTGTACTTGCGTTGTCATTATATTTCAATATTATTTTACCAACATCCAAGTACAAATTATCTGCATACATCCTGTGAAAAAAGCATGGTGAGGGGCAGAGAGAACCAAAGATACTAGAGGAGCTCCCCTAGTATCTTTTGAGAGAACATAACATGAGCAATGTGCCAGTAACAATACCACATTTCTGTCCAAATTCTTTGTTGTGTTCTAGGAAGAAATTATACACCATTATCGTGACTTTCTGTTTCCTGCCACTGCTATGTAGTCCAGATGATATATATTCACTATTGCTAAGAAATATATGCAAAATATAGATATAATTTGCCCGAACCAAAGCTTGAAAAGACTCTCTACTGTTGTAGAATGATTGCTTTGCAATCTTACCCTCTCCAACTTTTCCACACCATTATTATTTTCCTAAATGGCAAGGATCAAGATTGAATGATTCGATACTTTGTACCAAATTATAGGAAACACAATGCTGCTAATTCATACCCACTAATACAAGTTGGAATTCCCGATCTGATGTTCCACACAACCCTCAGTGTGTGAAGGAAACGACCACCATAATTGCTGTTTGAGCAGGCAGCAGGAGATAACATTATTGACATTAAAAATTAATACTAAACTCTGCCAACCTCATCCCACGAAGAAACAAGTGAATCAACACCACTGTGCAGCATTCAAACAAGCTAATGATATTTCAGCACAAAGCAAGTGTAAGTCAAAACAGCCTTCTACACCAAACTGGTAATATGCCCAGATCACTTGAAGTCATCCAATCTTCAATCTTCTTGTTCAATAATCCTATTGCAATCATTAAAGAGCTAACTTCCCAAAATAAAGAATTGTTATTTTGCTTCTTGACTTGGTCATTTCTGATTTGAGGCATTTCAAAAGCACATGAAATGATTTGAGAACAAATTGTGAGTTGTACTCCCTGGAAAATATGAAGCAGATATATGAGAAACTACTGGGAATAAGTTTCTACTGGAAGAATTGCATGTCAGTATATCATGTGGAAGGATGAAATGTTACCCTGCTGATATGAATTCACCTATTCTCGGCAATAGATTTTCCCCTCAAAATATTCCAAGAATTGGCTTTTGCTTCTAATTTCATTGTTGTCACTTTGCAGAAACTTGGAGGAGCCCTCAATCATGCAGAGTATTTAGAATAGCTCTGAATATTGGACATGGATCACAGATCCGTGTCCAATGTTCCAATTAAATGTAACATTGAATGCATGGCTGCAATAAGCGAGTTCGGTATTCCGAAAAAAGCAAGGAATCATGGGATTTGTCAACGGTCACTCGCTATAAAGAAAAAGCGAACAAAATCTGGCTGTATAAGCTGGCTATATAACTGTATAAACCATGGACAAATCGCAAGCCTGCACACAATGTAGCACCACAGTTGTTGAGAATGTTTATAGTGAGTGACCTATGACCTGGGCATGCGCAGTCAGAATACCGAACTCTCTTATTAGACTGAATATAATTGAGAGCTTCGGTTGAAATTACTGGTGCTGTTTGCACGCAATTCAAAAATACTTATTAATAATTTACAACAATAGAAATGGAAATAAGTAAAAATGTTGATTCCCTTAATTTGATACAGTGCCAAAAACTGCTGCCAAAACATTAACGCAGAGTATCATCAACAACTACCGTCCTCAAAATTCAAATGCACAGCAAAATGTTTGTGTGCTGTTTAAACGAGTTTTACCAAATGCTTATTAAATGAATGGGAAATCATTTCAGGTCTTTTCGTTAATGCTTTTGCTACTTTCTCCCAAACATTCTCTCTACTTGCACACCAATCCCCATGCTATCAAACTCTCAAACCCAGGCTCCTGGTTAAGGCATTGTGTGCCACTGCTCGTAGCTTGTTTTATGGTGCAAGTTGCCTCAGAGAGGATGCTGGCCTTAGTCCCCATTTCATCGTGTCCTTTCCATGGCAGGTGTGATTTCTAGCTCATTATTCCCAATCTCCATCATAAATTCTCATGTAATGAAGCGTATTTCTCAAAGTCTGCCAAACCAGACTGCAACTCATTCCAAGAACAAACTCGATACCCTTTCCATCTTCAAAACAGCCAATATTTAAATCATTCAGCCACCCCCCTTCCTTCCCATCTCCATGTCTCAGTAAAGATTGATGTCTATAGGTAGCAAGGTCACAGTTGAGGGTTTAATCTGCAAGTGATACCCTCATCCATGACCTTGTAACCAACAGATATCAATCCTTTGCGCCCCAAAACGCTCTTGAACAGACCTCTTATGGGCCAAGGATGAATTCTCGATCTCACAATCTATCTCATTCCAACACTTGCATATTTTTCATTTGGACTTTCTCTATAGCTGTGCACTATATTCTGCAGTCTGGTTGCTTTCTCTTTTCCACTGCCTATCGTACTCATGTATAATATGATTGTACAGGTACTTGTATATCGAATGATATGCCTGTATAGCACACTAAACAAAGATTTTCACAGTATCTCAGTGCACGTGACACTAATAAACAAATCCCATTACCAGTGTCTACACTCCAAACAGTTGAACACCTCTAGAACTCTTCGCTGTATTGCGAAGTACCAAATTTTCATCATTCATCAGCCTTAATGAACCTAATGGGTGGCACGGTGGTGCAGCAGTAGAGTTGCTGCCTTACAGCACTTACAGAAACGCGAGTTCAATCTGGCTGCGGGTGCTTGTCTGTATGGAGTTTGAACGTTCTCCCGTGACCGCGTGGATTTTCTCCGAGATCTTCGGATTTCCTCCCACACTCCAAAGATGTACAAGTTAGTAGGCTATTGACTTGGTACAAGTGTAAATTGTCCCTAGTGTGTCTAGGATAGTGTTAATGTTCAGGATCGCTGGTCAGTGCGGACTCGGTGGGCCAAAGGGCCTATTTCTGTGCTGTATCTCTAAACTAAACCACTGGCTCACAGGGAGCAACACGGTGATTTTAAGATTAACATCCTCGATTTCAAACATCTGCAATCTCCTCACTTTGATGGAATTGATTAACAGATAAAGTCCCTTTGATTAACACACCAACCATAGATTGCCCCCTCACACCATTTCTATGTTATCTCACATCTTTCAACTCCCAATATACTAAGGGCAATTTATAGAGGGCAATTGAACTACAACCCTGCATGTCTTTGGGACGTGGGAAGAAACTGGAGACCCAGAGGAAACCCATGCAGTCAAGGGGATAACGTGCAAACTCCACACAGAGACAGCACCCTTGGGTGAGCATCGAGTCCAGGTCTCTGGTGCTGTGAGGCAGCAGCTCCACCTGCTGCACTACATACCACTCTCTATATCTCAACTATCCCTACAATACTTTGAGGTTACTGTACTCCACCTAATCTGGTCGCTGAGTCATTGCTAAATTAATTATCTCAATTTTTCAAGTCTTTTTCCCCTGGCCCTGATATTCTAGAATTCCTTCATTGACTCTCCCTACCTCTCTATAGCTCCCTCTCCATACTCTAAGATGTCCCTTGAAATATAGTCTTTGACCAAACGCTTTGTCACTATGTTACTGTTTCTGCATGTGGTTCACTGTGAGATTCTGCTTGATGTCACTCAGACCTCTCATTAAAGGCAATTGCCATAATAACTCACTCCAATGGGACAATGCGAACACCCTCATAACTCTAGCCAACATTAATGTGCACAAAATTCCCAATCCTCCCTACATTCTGGGATTTCAACAAAACATGAAGTGTTCCAATTCACAGAAAATCTTGAGTATATAACTGGGAGAAAGATGTTTTTATTTTGGTAATTTATTATATACAATGCATAAATGATGGTGATACAAGGTAATTTTCCCATCTCTAATACATTAACCAGTTCTTTGGTGCTAGCTTGAAAAAGTGTTTGGAAACTATGACTAAAATGAAGATTTCAGATCTTGAAACAGATCTTATTCAATAGATTAAATATATTTTCTCCTTAATAATCAGCAACACTGTTACCTAAAAGATCCAAAAGATTAATTTTATGAGTATGCTACAAAATATTGTAATTGAAAATATGATTTTGTTGGATGAAAGTAACAAGCCTGGTAGTTGGAGTTAAGATAGGGCCATAATTGAATTAATGATGGAATGGATCTGACAATGTGAGGTCTGCTCCTGGACTTGTGTTTCTATCATATTCGCAATGAAGGATACCATTACCTATACCAGAAGATAATTTTAATTAATCCTGTCATTCCTTAACATTATATGTTACTTTGTTGTGATCTTACCTGAAAATTACATTGGCATCAAGCATATTTATTTGTTTCACTTATATAAACCTATTCATGTTATAGGCAGATAATTTCCACCTGATGATTTGAATTTTACTTCCTTTGAGATTTTGTCCGACAATTTAACATGATCATGAAATACTATGAAATACAGCACTGCTAATACTGAAAGACACTTCCAGCGGTATGTTTTCCTTTGAGACAAGCTTAAAACCTCAAATCTCATAACTCGTTGTCCCTGATACTCTGCAAAAGATGTTCTGCAAATGAGGGGTGTTTTTCTCTCCTTCGAGAGAATTATTAGCGCTTGCTTTATTTTGCGTTTCGATTTTAGTTTCATTTCATAGATATTTTTAAATGATATTCCTATCAAAAATGATAGCAAACTTTTCATATAATGTAGTATTAGTATTTCATTAATGGCAAAAAAAATAGGTTTGCCGTCTGTAATTCCGGTAAGTTTAGTCATTTCAATGCATTGCAGCATTAAACACTTGTACAGGATATCCCCTGACTGGTGTCTTCATGTTCCTCCTATATAGGTGGAAGACAATGTTTAAAGTGTAGTTTAAATTAAGAATTATGAGGAAAAGATGCTCTCCGGTGAATAGATGGATCTGGGTAGCAATCTTTGGCAGATTTGCATAGTCTCCGGTTCTGACCCAAAGACTAATTGAACTTTATTTTTACTATAAATTGGCCAATATTATGTCCATCTGGTGCCTGCAGGAACATTTCAAATATAGTACTCCTTTGTCTCATTTATCACCCTGCCTTAATTCCACAATATGCGAGACTACCAGCATTATGGTATGGGATTTGTTTACTACCAGTATTTAACCATCTAGTTTCCTACAGTTTCATAGTTTTGCTCGAGATAACAATAACTGAAGTTACTGAGACTGAAGCAGAGTTGGCCACTTGACTGGTGCTTATCCCCACAGCAGCTTGTGACATCAATATACCTGGAAACAAGATTAAGCATGAAATAAGTAACCAGGAAACATGCAGTCAGGATATAACAAAACCATAAAAACCTAACTTGTTCATCAACGTTCTTCAGGGAATGAGCCTGCCGTCCCTACCTAGTGTGATCAACATGTGGCCAGCATCCGCACAATAGAGTTTATTTTTAACATTCTGGAACCACGGTGGGAAGCTAGTTAGCAGCATAAATATCCAAGAAACTGTTGGGCCACTACCATTGTTAGAGAATGTCTACACATCGATAATATATACGCACAATCATAATGTCCTGAGTATTTTTTAAAAAACCATGTGTTTGCAATCCAATAAGCAACTTAATTTAAAAAATCTATCTGAAATCTTTTTCCATCGATCCAAACTGCAGATTGGCCTTTTGAAAAAGTATGTAACTTACCAAAAAAATGTTCATGCATTGTCCTGATTAATAATCGATGAAGCTCGCTGTGGTGGATAGACAACAAAAATGGAATGCCTTGGGCCAGAGGTGGCAAGGCAGGCAGGTGATGGGCAAGAAGTTCAGAATGGTGCATAGCAGCTGAAAGAAAAGCCTTAGCGAAGGCGAAGGGAATAAGGGATTGCACAGTGGGGGAGCTGAGTAAGGGAAATACCTTTTATCTACACGGAGAAGGGATAGTTCAGCTGTGATTTGGGAAATGGAGGGATGGAAAAAGTAAGTGTGCAAAAATGCACATTTTCAGATCTGATTCTAGCATCAGTTCCCAATCAAATTCCTTTATGTTAGAGGCCATCCTCAGGTAACGAACAATTCAATTTTTACAGAAGTCCTTAAGTCGATTTTGTCCATGTGGGAAAATGCACAAAATCACTGGATAGGGTATACCATACCTTCACACTGTTGTAAAAAAAATGGCATCAAAAGAAGATGAAAGGGTTAATGTTCTAGGTGGAAGACACTTTGCCAGATATTCAATATTGCCTGACCTGTCGAGAGTTTCCAGGTATTTACTGTTTTAGTTTGAGAAACTTAGTGCAGATAAGTGCAAAGTGTTGGAGTTTAATGCAGATCATAAACATAAGACATAGGAACAGAATTACGCATTCAACCCATCGAGTCTGCTCCAACATGAGATTATGGCTGATCTACTTTTCCCTTTCAACCGCATTCTCCTGCCTTATCAAGGTAACCTTTGACACCATTTCCAATCAAGAACCTATTCATCTCCGCCTTAAAAATACCCAATGACTCAGCCTCCACATCATGCATACGTTTTAGCACTTGATGGGTGTAAGGGAAGAGGTTGGTGATGTTGCAAAATCTGTCACAGCTTTACACAGAACATTGTGTCAGATGCTCATTGCAGAAAATAAAGGGTGCAAGAAAAGGAAAAAAATGGAGTTGGTATAGGAATCAGTAGCTTAAGGGAAAATTTACAGTGAGGGTCAAAATACATTGTTCAGCATTTCCAACGTTTAGCTGCACATGGTTAACATCTATCTAAAAGTGGAGTTTGGGCAAGCACAAAGACAGCACAAAGGAGGGGGTCATCAAGACTGAACAGCTGAGGTATAACTTGACACAGCGAAACAAAACCAGCTTTCATTACCCTGGTAAATGTGAAGGTTTATATAAAAGTGCATTCAGGTTTAGACATTATATTTTAGAATGGTGTTCGATGAAATATTAAGCCATTAAAACTCTTTTGCAGGTATTGTGAAACTAAACATTTGATTCATCTCATGTAGTCATATTTTGAAAAGCATAACCTGTCTAGAGCACTTTTGAATTTGGTGAAAAGAAAGTTTTGTTTCTTTAAAATGTTTTAAGGATATGATATTAACCTCAGCAATTTTTATTCCAACCCATTTACTTTGATTAAAAATTGACAAAGTAACTCTTAAGTAATCCATTTGGTAAACTGATCAAACAGTGAGAGAACTAAGTATAAGCAGTTGGAAACGAAGACATCACAATGGTGTTCAGCTATAATAGGGGAGTATAGATCTTGTCTTAACTCTTAAACTGATGGGCTGTGCAACTCACCTCCCAGCCATCTCTCCCACCACTTATTACTGAAATAAAGGATCAAGAAATGGGACACGGAAAATCTCTGCACTAAACTAGTCAAAAGTCTTATAAAATGGATGGCTCGAAGCAACACTTCAATTGTACATCTCATCCTGCCTCTTCAATAAGTTTGTCTTTGCTGGCTTATTGGATTACTTAATCATCTCCAAAATCTGTCGGTGTCCTGCGTATAATGAGATTGTTCTGTTCATTCTCTGTAAAACAGGTGCAATTCTAAGAGTCTAGATTTACTACTATTTTTTATAAATTGCTTCCAGGACAACTCACATCTATTTGAAACAATAGCGACAACCTCCATTAATAGATTGCCCTTAGATAACACATATGTATTTTCCAAGATAATGGGATCTATATTCCTCAAGGAAAGGAATCCATAGTACTTTGCATTGAAAATTAACTCAACAACAAAGTCTGTAAACATATTTATGGGAAACTAGTTATGCATTGTATACATGGAGGAGCACATGAGGTAGATAAGTCCTTATAGAAACATAATTAGGTGCAGGAGTGGCCATTCGGGAGGCAGCCATTCAATGATCATGGTGATCATAACTCAGGTCCTTATACTTGGGATGTATACCCCCATGATCCCCTTAGCACAAGGGCCACATCTAACTCCCTCTTAAATATAGCCAATGAACACTACCCTCTGTGGCAGAGAGTTCCAGAGATTCACACCACTCTTATAAAAATGTACACATGTACATGATTATTTCATAGCACTAGGAAGTACAGAAAATGACAATGTATATAAACGCACTACATTATTAACATAACAAATAATTACCAATGGCAGTGCACCCCATAAAACAACATAATTTTAATTGCTGTACTAGCACCTATTTATGGAGTTATAGCCTTCTGTGCAACATTTTCTCTGCCATGTTGTAGAGTAGATGTTGCCTATGTGTCATTTCTTTCAATGTGGAGAAGAGGTTATATTCCAGCTTTCATACAAGTTTCACAGGGCAAGGTCTTGATCCTGTGACAAGGGAGTCAAGGCAACTAAGACCAGGTTCTGCTGCACATACATTGAAAGCATAATTTTAAGAATGGCACAATTGACCTTTCCAATGGATAAGATTTAACTGCAGGCAAAAGTATAAATTATACAATACTAAATATTTATCCACACAAATGTGTTTTCAATAAATGGAATTGTTACCCAAATGTACTCAGCAGAACCCAAAAACTATGATAATTTTTTAACCAAACCAAAATCTCTTCACTGTGTAAACTAAAATATCCACAAAAAGTGGTGCAATACATGACTTGAGGTCTGAGCCACATGGAGAGGTTGGGCAGGTAGCCCTTATTCCTTTGTGCACAGGAGGCTGAGGATGATTTTACAGAGAGGTATAAAATAATGAGAGAAAGTGAAAGGGTGAATGCACAAAATATTTTCCCTTGAGGTATGGGAATCAAGAACTAGAGGTGAAAAGGCAAGATTTTATAGGAACCTGGGGGGGGGACACTTTTCCATACAAATGTGGAGGATTTATGGAACGAGCTGCCAGAGGAAGTAGTTGAGGCAGATACAATAACAACATTTAAAAGACATTTGTGAGGGTACATGTACAGAAAAGGTTTATACATTCCAAATGTGGGCAATGGGACTCCCTTAGGTGAGCAGCTTGGTTGGCATGGATGGATTTAGGCCAGTTTCCATGCTCTATGACACTAATTCCTTCATTATTCTTGCATCTGATGTATTGCACCATGTTTGCTGTGCATTTACACCATTACTTGTTTACTGCTCGTTTATATTTCCCCTCTATTATTCCACTCCATAAATTGTGTGGTTGCATTTTCAACCTTCCAATCCACTGGAACAGTTCCTGAATGCAGAAACTTTGGTAAATAATGGGGAAAAAAGGTGTTCTTGTACATATCAAGACAACATAACTCATCTACTCCAATCTACAACTTGTTTTATGAAGAAAACAAAAGAGGAATCATTTTAGGCATTACTGAATTTAAATCTTGCCCTGAGATTTTTTTTAACAAAAGCTTGCATTTTGCCAAAAAAAAAAAAGCATTCGTTTGCAAGGATCAATGGATGAAATAAAAATGTATATTTGCATCATTAATTCTGTAAAATACTTATTTTCAGCCAGCCAGGAATGGTATAGCGTACAGAGAATAAATCACGCATAGCCAAATGCGCAAGTTTTATTTGCAAGTAGTTAAGATTTTGCTTAGTGGCTTAGATGAGAAAATTAATTAATCGATGCAACAAATAAAAACTACCCTGTAAAAAATGTTTTGACAGAGAAATTAAGCAAAGTATTTCAATAAAAGCCTGCAAAATGGACCAATGGGAGGATTTTAAAAACAAGTAAAAGATGATCAAGTATTCATTGAAAATTTCATTCATAAATGCTGCCTGACCTTTTGAATAACTGTCCCATTCCATATTTTATTTGAGGGAGGGTAAACCACAAACCTGCAAAGAAAACTGGGAAAGTCCGGAGAAAATATTGCAGGGAAATAAGGAAATACCAAAATATATCCGACTGAGGTCTTAGTTGGGGAGCATTTTAGGACCAGTGATCATAATTCTATTGGTTTAAATCAAAGGGAGGCACAAAATGCTCAGTGGGATTTGCAGCAACTATGGAGAGAAGGAATGGGTGGCGTTTTGACCCGAAACGAAGAGATTCCATTGGAATCTGTTTTTTTTTGTTACATTTATCGAGATACAGTGAGAATAGTAGGAATAAAGGCATATATTATTTTGTAAATTGGGAGAAGTTTCCGAAAGCAAGGAAAGCAAATGTAATGTTAGTATTTATTTCAAGAGGACTAGAAAATCAAAAAAGGGATGTAATGCTGAGGGTTTATAAGACACTGGTCGGTCTGCATTTAGAATATTATGAGCAATTTTGGGCCATGTATGTGAGGAAGGATGTGCTGGCATTTGAGAGGCTCCAGTGGTGGATTATAAGAATGGTCCAAGGGATGATTGTGTATGATAAGTGTTCGACGGCACTGAGCCTGTATTTGCTGGAGTTTAAAAGGATGAGGGGGAACCTCATTGAAACTTACCGAAATAATGAAAGGCCTGACTAGAATGGATGTGGAGAGGATGTTTCCACTAGTGGGAGAGACTACTACCAGAAGGCATAACCTCAGAATAAAAGGACAAATCTTTAGCAAGGATATGATGAGGAATTTCTTCAGTTGGAAGGTGGTGAATCTGTTGGATTCATTGCCACAGATGGCTGTTGAGGCCAAATCATTGCGTATTTTTAAGGTGGAGATTAACAGATACTTGATTGGTAAGGGTGTCAAGGGTTATGGGGAAAAGGCAGGAGGATAGGATTGAGAGGGAAATATCGATCAGCCATGAATGAATGGTGAAGTAGACTCAGTGGGCCAAATGACTTAAGAACTTATGAATAACAAGCTCCTTCAACTTGCTGACATTGAGGGAAAGATTGTTGTATTGACACCATGTTATTATGAGCTTGATCTCCTTCCTGTACTTTGTCTCGTCATTGTTCGAGATCCGGCCTACTACTGTGGTGCCATCTGCAGACTTAGAAATGCCAGTTAGATATAAATTTGCCTGTACAGTCATAAGTGTAGAGGAAATATAATACGGATCTGAGAATACATTCTTGCGATGCACCGTTGTGGAAGATATTTTGGAACCCATCCTCACTGCTTGTGGTCTGTCGGACAGCTAGTCGATGATTCAGTGGCAAATATGGATGCTGACTCATAGGTCCAAGAGTTTGGTTAAGATTATGGTGTTGAAGGTGGAGCTATAGTTAATAAACAGGAATGTAACAAAGGTAGTCCTTGTTATCCAGATGTTCCAGCAATGAGTATAGAACTAGGGAAATTACATTTGAAGTGGAACTAGTGTTATCGCAGTGGATCAGGCTTTCTGGTAGGTTCTGGAAGTTAATGTATGACATGACAAGTTTCTTGAAGCACTTTATGACAACTTTATGTAGGAAATATTAATTAGATTAAAAGCTCTGAACAGACCGGATAGCCTAAATGCTAGTTTTAAAAAGAGGAGGAACAGAAATAGAATTTGCTGGTTTCAAGAACTGTTCCAACAAATGAAAAGGTAGCAAATGAAAGAATGGATTCAAACAGAACTAGATGAATGCAAGGAAAACCAAGCTTGCCAATCTATTTTTATTTAAGAAAGTGCAAGTAACCAGACAGTTAAGTAGTATATTTAAAAAAAAGCTTTCCATGTAGTACAAAAGGTTATTGCATAAAATTAGGAATTCGGCAATTAAGGAATTATGTACATCAACGTGAAGTGAGTTTTGGTTAACAGGTAAAGAGGCATAGTGTAATGTGACAATTTGGGCTTAAACTGTTTACAATCTGTAACAATGATTTGGTGAGGAAATCTGCAGTATTTCCATATCTTCTTATGCAGAATTTATAGGAAAGGAATATGGGGCACACATGTCCTATGCAAAGAACGGCCAGGATAGATAATTGCAAAGAAGGTGGGAGATGAGGGGCAGGTGGAATTTGATAGGAAGAATTGAAAAGCAACCTTAATGTTAAATGATGACAGGGTGGTAAATGCTGCTAATCAGGAGGAATTTAGATGTACACAAATCACAGCAAGTTAAAATGCAGATAGAACAAGCAATTAGCAAGGTAAATGGTATCTATGGTTTCATTACAAGGGTTTTGAAGCATGAAATAAATCTTACTGTAATTATGTAGATTTTGGTGTGATAGCGCTAGGAAAACTGAGCACAGTTCTGCATAACAAAGGCTCATTAGTTTGATTCTTGGGTTGATAGGACTGACCAACAAAGAAAACCTGATGGTACACAAAAATGCTGGAGAAACTCAGCGGGTGCAGCAGCATCTATGGAGCAAAGGAAATAGGCAACGTTTCGGGCCGAAACCCTTCTTCAGACTGATAGGGGGTGGCGGGGAGAATGAAGGAAAAAGGAGAAGGAGCCCGGGGGCTGAGGGATGGGAGGAGACAGCCCGAGGGCTGAGGAAGGGGAGGAGACAGCAAGGGCTAACAAAATTGGGAGAATTCAATGTTCATGCCCGCAGGATGCAGACTCCCCAAGCGGAATATGAGGTGCTCTTCCTCCAATTTCCGGTGTTGCTCACTCTGGCCGTGAAGGAGACCCAGGACAGAGAGGTCGGGCGATGAGTGGGAGGGGGAGTTGAAGTGCTGAGCCACCGGGAGGTCAGGTAGGTTCTTGCGGACCGAGCGGAGGTGTTCAGCGAAAAGATCGCCCAACTTTCGCTTAGTCTCACCGATTGCCTTTCCCCGCAACATCCATACACAGCAGTGTTAACCCAGCCACACCTGGCAGGAAATTGTATCAGGCATGAAAGGATAAAATACTTTGTGAAGTGCCTAGTTAAGTTTCCAGAAATATATTGAACCACCCAGCAATGGTCATTATTAGATTGAACTTTCTGCTGAATTCAATTTCCAATCGCCTAACTCTGGAGGGAAAAGCCAAAGGTGACTGTATTTCTAGATCTATCCTCATTAGTCATTATAGTTACTAACAGAATATTTTCCCCATCATTTGCATAATCAAACAGTTAGGCATTAGATCATCCCTAACTTTGATTATGTCCCATGTGTGGTTACAGGCTTGAGAAAGGACAAGTAAACCTCTTTTCTCAGATAGATAAAGCAGTCTATTTTGCATAGTGCTTGTGCTTTGAAGTTACTCCTGCAGTTTCAGCTGGATGTCTGGAAAGTTAATGTGACTGTTTGACTAAGAGCTTTATCTTTAAAGGAAGTTTAATAAAGAATTGGTTTTCCTAACTTATTTTATAATATTTTAATTATAATCAAGCAGTAGCTTTTCAAACGCAATGTGTTATTCTGAAGTACTTACATTTTTGACTATTCATTGCCAACTATTAATGTGGGTGGATTATATGAAGTAAATCCCAGGATCACTGACAAGCAGTGAGATCTTTGTCCAAGCAATGAGAACAGGAATCCTCAGGACCAATACCTTTCTTGTCATCAAAATCTCAGTGCAATTTTTGTGCTTGGGTTTGAAAGGACCACGTCAGCTCCTAAAAGCCCACCTTCAAAGTGTTAATATTGCTTCCTTCCAGGTTAAACTTCAATTCTAAATTATCGTTGTAACCTCACTTCTGTTTTAAGGGGAAATTGATGTAAACACAGGGTGAACATTTTCAATTGAAACATAATCAAAGTTTAAAAAAATATTCAGATCCATTCTAAAGGACATATCACACCTAAGTGGGTGAGATTAGATTATTTGATTTGAAACCTATTCATGGGAAAAATCAACATGTTAATGAACCTGAAAACATGTCTGCAGTATTCTCTTGTTGATTATTTCCTACATTTTCTATGTTTAACTCCGATATGCTGCATTTACAGTATTTAGTTTTTGATTCAACATCATTATGCTGATGTCATACTTAATTACTAGGACTGAATTTGGGGTAAGTCCAAAGAAAAACATTACACAATTTTGATTCATTCTGAGCTCCAGTAAAATTTGTTTTAAAGCCAAATATTACTAGAAAGAAGTCATAATCATGGACAGCAATACACAAAAACCCCCCATAAACCACACCAGGAAACTTCATATTCCTTATAAATTACCCAAATGACCCAATTCCATTTTGGTGGCTCGGTGGGCGAACCATGCAATTCAGACACTCAGCTCAGCACTATCTGGTGTAAGGGAGCCAGCAATGGCGTTTAAAATATCATTAGGAGCCATAAGGACAGGGATCAATACACATTAAGCGTGAGCTTGTGATGGTCACAAATTAACCAATCAGATCTCCTACGTTCATATCCAACAGGCACGGAAATCGCTATTAAAACATGGGGGGAGGGACACAATTTCTTGGCAGCCGCATGCGTGCATGCACAGACGCGAAGTTTCGGCCGTGGGCCCTTTGGACGATAACATCGGAAGCTGACCTGGTTGGTGACCGACTGCGAACTCCAGCAACAGCAGCTTCGACTGTGGAGGGCTCGGGAGGCCTGTTATTTATCTTGAGGCCTGGTCCAGTTTAATATACTTATGTAAAAATACAAGCAACATCTATTCGCAATGTACTTCACACTGTTTAGTATCTGTACACAACATAAATCATCACTAATAGGCAAGAGTTGTTAATTAGAAAGACCTTTCATGCAAAAATAATTTTACAAGTGTTGCAGTATTCTGAAAAATGGGATATTGTTAATGCTGATTGGTAAAATTAATTTCTTCAGTAAAATGACTCAGTAAAATTAGTCAGATGAGTTCATCATCAGACAAGAGAAGCAAATAAACTTTTCAAATGTCATAATTAAAACCCCTACCAGTAAACTCAACTGCATTATTCTTTTAATATAAATACTACCTTCATCTCTGCACTTTTTTAAACATTTACTCTCATAAATAATAATGTTCAAAAGAAATGTTCAATGTTTTTTCACAAACTACCATGTAATTTAACCAATAAGTAATAATGCTATAGACAAGCAGACTGTGCATTTAGAAAATAAATAACAGTTACTCATAATATTGAGTATAATGCTGTCTAATTTCAATAGACAATAGGTGCAGGAGTAGGCTATTCGGCCCTTCGAGCCAGCACCGCCATTCACTGTGATCACTTTCACCATTTTTTCATAAAATTAACATTGAGAGAGGGCTCATGGAAGACCAGGCAATCATATTTAGAACTCTTCAGTGGGACAAATTGCCCCAAGAACATGCATTTGGAATGTTTTAAAGATCAAATAAACATAGTGGTTCAATCAGACAATATAAATTTTAAAAAGTGATGGCTGTATGTTTACACAGCGAATTGAAGTTCAAATGTCGTATGCCAAATAATTTTCCAGCAACGATACATCCCTGTAATTTCTCTGTTATAGGGAAGGTATTGAACAATGTTAGGCTCAGCTTAGCAAGGAGGAAGGTTTTTAAAGAGTCAGCTCGATAAATATAGACTTGGATTGGCATCGTGTTTTGAAAACTCAATTCAAAAACATCCACTGAAATGAATGATCTAACCTTCTGCAGGACCCATGAGCAGATATTCCACTGCAAATGCTGAAGAGGTTTGCCCACCACCAGTGAATCCTATATCCCTAGCAGAAAGTACCATCATCCTTGCTGGCTGGAATCTGCCAGTAGTGCCTAATCTGTTGGCATTCACATGGTTAACAGCATTGCCCCGCGCGGCTTTAATGGCCATGGGACTTGCCATCGCCCGGCGGGGGCTCCAACATTAAGACCCAGAGCGGGGCCTTACATCGCCCCGCGCGGCCTTAACGACCGCGGGACTTGCCATCGCCCGCCGTGGGCTTTAACATAGGGAGAAGAATGCAACACAGGGGAGAGACAAGACTTTGCCTTCCATCACAGTGAGAAGGAGATTCACTGTGATGGATGTTTGTGTAAATTGTATTGTTTGTGTGTCTTGGTTCTTTTCTTCTTGGATGACTGCAGAAACCAAATTTCGTTTGAACTTCTTTTGAGGTTCAAATGACAATAAATTTGTATTGTATTGTATTGTTAAATGGTAGGATATCACCACAATACTGCAGACATTACCCAGCAAATTTCACCGTATGAGAAGTCTGTGCTTTAACATCTTCCATTTCAGCATTTGGCCAACTAAAGCATTCATAACGTCTTGAAAGGAAATAATATGGCAATCAAGAATACATTCTATTTTTATTACTTAACTGTATAGTTGCCAAAACATATGTCAGATAGCAATTTATGTAATAAAATCTTTGGATTCAGAATGTATCTGAAAACGATTTGACCATTAGCCTCATTATTCGTGAAGCCATTGATTAATGTTCACAACAAAAAATTCCTGCTGGCTGAACCTAGAGCAGGACAGCAACAGCAACAGCCCTTCAACCCACAATATCTGTGCCAAACATGATGCCAGGTGAAACTAATGTCCTCTGCCTGCACGTGATTGATATTCTTCCATAACCATGTGCCCCCTAAACATAAAAGTCATAACCATATGGTTAAACATAACCATAAAAGTCTTACACAAATGCCATTATCATATATGATAATGGCGTTTAAGAGACTTTTATGGTTTATCCCTGGCCTCACCACTCTCTGTGTAAGAAAGTTGCCCCGCACATTTCCTTTAGTCTTTCCTTCTCTAACGTTAAAGCTTTCCCTCTCTGACATTTCGCCCTTGGGAAAAAGGTTCTGACCTTTAACCCTATCTACGCTTCTGCTAATTTTATATACTACTTTCATTCTTCCCTGAACCTCCAATAGCCCAAAGAAAACAATCCCAGTTTGTCCACTAAGATGATATGCTTAACATCCAAAAAAACTGCAGTTGCTCATTTCTAATAATGTTGCCATCTGCTTTACCGCACTTTCGTACTTACGATTATTACGGATTAAATTTTGAATTTACCATAATGCAAAATCAATGCTAACAGTTGGGCACCTGCTACTGAATCCACTCAATGTTCTTTTTTAATGGATATAAAGTCCTGGGCAGCTCCAATAATGATGATGTGATCATAATCACCCGTTTAATGGACCAGCAGTTGATTGAGACAAAATATTCACAACTTCATTCTGCTGAAACTGATGCAAATTTAAACTTTGCATTTCAAAACCATCCTAGCCTAACCCCAAACACTTAATAAAGCGCCCCAATTTTGTTTTAATTTTCCATTAAAGTTTCCCTTACTGCTTTAATGTTTTGACCAAAAATGAACCTCAATTTTTCCTCTCAATGCATGCTGAAAATTCCCACTCTTAATCAAAGAAACTCTGCAATTTTATTTTCAATGATTATTGTTTAGTTTGTCAACTATAATATTAATATTATGTTTATAGTATATTATTAATATTATAGTGAACTATAAACTTAATACGGCTCAAAGGTCCCAAAATATAAAATATTCTGCATTTAAAAGATTTCAAAAGATTCAGTCTTACTTTTTCAACGACTCTTCTCCATCTCGACCTTGAAATACTTCTGGTACAAACTGCCTCTTCATCCCTGAAAGAAATTTACATGTTTTTCTGTTACAAGAATTATTCACAAGAGTTTGAGGAACATGTTTGAACCTTTGACATTCAAGACTCCGACAATGAGCATTCAATATATAAATGGGTTAGTAAACAAATTAATCACCTTATTAAGGATGACATGGTGACTCAGCAGGTAATGATTCTGCTTCACAGGTCACCTTACATGCTCTTCATTGCTGTCAGTATAGAGTTTACAGGTTCTCCCTGTGACAGCATAGATTACCCCCAAGGCCTCTTGGATCCTGGTTTATAGGCTTATTGGGTAGTGTAAATTATCCCAGGTATAGGTAGGTGGAAGGAGAGTCAAGGAGTAAATGGGAATGTGTGAGAGAATAGGCTTCTGGGATAGGTTTGTGGGTATTGTTTGAACAGTTAGCATTGTTCTAAATTGTTCGTTGGGCTGCATGGATTCCTTTAATGTTATAAAATAAAATAACAAGATCTTGCAATGTTCTGGTGATAAAATTGCTAAAGTTGAAAACATCTATAAAAAACACATTAAAAACTTTCAAAAATGGTAAAATATATATATTTTTTTTAATTTGAGAAGCTCAAATACATCAACTTTTTCCCTCCCATCTGAATAGTACAAAACTAAGTAATTGAGTCTGACAGACGAAAACAGGCCCGTCAGCCCAGTTTGTGCACCCCAACCAATATGTCTCAGCTTAGCTCAACCTATTTGCCCATTTGGCCTATTACACTCTATGCCTTTCCTATCATGTGCCTGTCCAAGTGTCTTTTACATGCTGTAATAGTACATACCTCAACTACCTCCTCCGGCAGCTGATTCCATATACCCAAAATATGAGTTCCTAATTAAATCTTGCTCCTCTTACCTTAAACCTATGCCTCTAGTTCTTGATTCACCAAACTTAGGAAAACGACTGTGCTTTCACCCCATCTGTTTCCCTCATGATTTTATACACCTCTTTAAAATCCCCTCCTCAGCCTCTTGCATTGAGGCATGAACTCCTCGCCTGCCCAACCTTTCCCTATAGATCCCTTGAGTCCTGGCAACATCCTCATAAATCTTCTCTGCACTCTTTCCAATTGATAGAATGAATAAGTGATATGCATGATCTACATACCCAAACCTATAAGATGATGGGACTGATATGTAGCAGTAATTTCTGTCTGATAGTCACCAGATCCAGAATGAAACAAAATTAAATGAAGAGATTTAGAAGGGGAGAAATAATTTCACAGAGGCTTGTAAATCTTAAGCAGAAAGGGCAGAGGATGGAATTACTTCAACATTCAATATTGGATTGCTTGTTGAAGGAAATATAAAGATGAAGGGGTGTGTGAGCTGTGAGAATCAGATTTACACTCTTTGTAGCACTGAGAGAAAACATTGATGCTGTCTGGATGGGAAATGCTGTAAATTTCATCTATTTCTACGCAGTTTAAATCAGAATAATAAAATTGAGTTTTGTTCAAAGCATATATACATCTGGGAGCAAGTTAAAATCGAGGCAAGTATGAGTAATATTAACCCATGATTATTATTTTCCCAATAAAAAAACAGAACCATTAGGTACTAACATCTCCCATATTACAGATGCTCCCCGACTTACATAAGGGTCACATCCCGTGGACCCTCACATCAATCAGATGTTACGCAAGTCAGAAACGGAAGTGCTACTACATACCTGTAAATTTACT
This sequence comes from Leucoraja erinaceus, assembly GCF_028641065.1. NCBI lineage: Eukaryota > Metazoa > Chordata > Chondrichthyes > Rajiformes > Rajidae > Leucoraja > Leucoraja erinaceus. The sequence continues at coordinate 10,694,260 of NC_073409.1, forward strand.
ATTCGACGCAGAGACCACATAGGAACTCCCACAACAGCTGACTAGCTTGCGAGAATGGCCACATGCAACGGCAGTAGCGGACTGCTACTGAGACATGCAACTCTGAAGTAAAGCAGTTAGCTTAAAGAATTGCTAATGTAAGTGCGAGTTTACATAGGTTGCCTGTTGCATAAGTCAGGGAGTGCCGGTATATTATTCCCTTCTTATCAGGGCACTGTCTGTACTCTCCTACCATTGATTGACATATTACAGATCAAATAAGTACTACTCCAATTATTTATTTATCAACAAAACACATTTCCCACCTTTGGTCAACAGTGAAAATGTGCCACTAAAATATAATGAGAACGCAATGATGCAGGTAATACATCACAGATACCACAGGAAAGCTATTTGGAACAAAGGTGCAAAGGCTAATCAGGCTGTGAACAATGCGGGTAGCTGCTCCCAAAAGGTAGAATGCTCAGTGACTGAAAGGGCTGTTACGACCACAAATCACAAACTAGGGAACATACTGCATCATGCTTGACATTAGAATCTGTTGCAGAAAGCACTTCACTTCTCCATTCAGTATCTAAAGAGCACATGATTTTTGTTCTTTCTTTTACGGCTATTTTTCTTAAAATGGAAAGATGTTCAAGGAAGTGGAGCATGCCCAAGTAAACAGAGATAGCTGTCCCAGCACTCAAATTATTATCTAGATGATTGAAAAGACATGACCGTTTAAATGAATCAATACCTTTCTAGGGTGAAAAATACCACATATTGAGCAGTCTTTTTGAGAATGCTGCTTCTGAGATCAAAGTGTTTTTGCTGAGATCAAAGTACAGTCAGCAGTGGAATGCTCCTTCTGTGAGATGTGGGGGAAAGTTTCCTCGACAACCATGTCCAGCTGCAGCTCTTTTCAGATCCCACAGATTGTTTGGAGCAGCAGTTGGACATATTGAGGAGCACATTGGAGACAGAAAGTGTTACAGATAAATAAGAGCTTGGGTTACACTGCAGTATTATCTGGATAGTAGATGGGTGACCACCAGGAGGGCAGGCAGGAGGTGCAGCAGTTCCTCTCCCTACCTGGTATATTATTTTGGATACGGTTGGTGAGAATAACCTTTCAGGGGAAAGCAGCTGCAGCCAATAGGTGGCCCTACGACTGGCTCTGCTGTACAGCAGGGAAGAACGAAGTCCAAAATACAGCAGTGATAAGGGGCTCAATAAACAAGGGAACTGACAGGTGTATCTGTGGCCGTGAGTGAGACGCCAAGATGCTGTATTGCTTCTTAGGTCCCAGGGTCAAGAATATTATTGACCCTAACATCTGAGAGCTGATACAAAACATTCCACAAGAGGTCATAGTACATTTAGTCCTAACAACATAGGTAAGAACAGAGATGCAGGCCAGCAAAGGGAATTTAGGATGTTAGACAAAAGTTATATAGTGGTGATGTTATCTCAGGATAAATTTATGCCACGTGTAATAGATAGGTTATAGAAATAGAAATAGGAAGATAGGTCAGATGGCATCTCTTCTGAGGTAGGCCTGTACAAGAATAGCTGGTTGTACCTGAACTAGAGGGGGACCTATACCTTTGCAGGAAGGTTTGCTGGTACTCCCCAGGAAGGTTTAAACAAATAAGATGGGGGAGCAGAATGTCAAGACACCAAAATTGATGGTATAGTGGTCAATAAAAGAAGGCCATCTAAGATTACAACATGATCCAGATCAACTGGGAAAGTGGCCCAAAGATTGACAGATAGATTTTAACTTGGATCAGCGCAAAGTATTACGTTTTGGGAAGTTAAACCAGGGCAGGTGGATGCAGGCCCCTACAGTGTACTATAGAACAGAGAAACCTGGAGGTACAAGTAAATAATTCCCTAGCAGTGCTGACACAGGTACACAGAGTGCAGAATAAGGATCTTGGCAGACTGACCTCCATGGGTTAGGGCATTGAGTATAAGGGGTGAGATGTTGTGTTACAATTGTACAAGGCATTGGTAACACCATGAATGAGTACCGTGTGCAGCTTGGTCACCCAGCTTTAAGAAGGATGACATGAAGTTGGAGAACATGAACAAAAGATTCAAACGGGGATTTGAGTTTTCAAGAGTCTGGATAAGCTAGGACTTTTCCACCGGAGAATAGAAGGCTGAAAAGTAAGTTTATAAAGTAGATCTCATTATGAGGGTCATAGATATGGTCACAGTAGGATGGGGAACTTGAAATGTGGGTGTATAGGTTGAAAAGGAGAGGACAAGGATTTAAAGGAAACCTTGGGCTAGGTTTTTTCACATAGAAGATAGTGGTTAAGCAGAAGCTGCCAAAGGAAGTGGTGCATACAATTACATCAATTCAAAGACCTTTTGACAGGTACTGGGAGAGAAAAGGTTTTATGGAATATGGGCTAAATGCAGGCAAATGGGACAAACTCAAGTGGGCAACTTGGACAGTATTAAAAGTTGGACCAAATTGTCCACTTCTATAATATACAACTCCATGACTTTATGACTCTCAGGCTGACTATATGTAGAACAATTTACAGGCAGGCCAATGAGAAAACAGAGACACGAAGGAAAGCATGAGTGTCAGTTTAATGGTATTTACAACAATGTAAGGGGTCTCACAGGAAAGATGAATGAGCTGAAGGTGTGGATCAATGCCTATGTCATGATATTGGTGCAATTTCACAAATGTTGTTGATGGTATGATTGACTGGTTCACTTATTTGGTTCTGGTTTATTTTGTCATGTGTACCAGTATACAGTGGAAATCTTGGTGTGCATGCGATCCAGTCAAACCGTATGTACACAAGTACAATGCAGCCACATACAAATTCAGAAGGTAATTCAAAGAGAAAAATACCAGACTGCAAAATATGTTACATAGAAACATAGAAATTAGGTGCAGGAGTAGGCCATTCGGCCCTTCGAGCCTGCACCGCCATTCAATATGATCATGGCTGATCATCCAACTCAGTATCCCGTACCTGCCTTCTCTCCATACCCCCTGATCCCCTTAGCCACAAGGGCCACATCTAACTCCCTCTTAAATATAGTGTTATGATGTACACCCTTAGATTGTAAAAGGTCCATTCAGTAGGCTGATGAGAGAATAGAAGAAGCTCTTCCTGGAACTGGTGGCATGTGCTTTCAAGTTTTTGCCCATAATTCCACAACTCTTTGTACTTTCTTAGGTTCTTGGGCAGAGCAGATGCATCCCGATGGAGCACAGTGTATCTTTAGAGGTTGGTAAACATCATTTGGGACATGCAGGAGACTGAGGAAATAGAGACCTTGGTGTGCTTTGTTCTCTGTAGCTTCAATGTGCTTCATCAAGATCAAATGATTGGTGATATTTATGCCTAGAAGCATCCCCACTTCAGAACCATTGATGTTCACTGAATTGTGTACACCATCATGATTCCTCAAGTTAATAACAAGCTCCTTCATCTTGCTGAGGGAGAGGTTGTTGGCTTGACACTATGTTATTAAGAGCTCTATCTTCTTCCTGTATTCAGTGTCCTGTCATTGTTCGTGATCCGGCCAACTACAGTGGTGACATCTACAAACTTGTAAATTAAGTTACTGCAAAGTTTGGCGAGAGTCATGAGTGTATAAGGTACAGTAAGGGGCTGAGAACATACCCTTATAGACAATAGGTGCGGCCCTTTGAGCCAGCACCACCATTCAATGTAATCATGGCTGATCATCCACAATCAGTACCCTGGTCCTGCCTTCTCCCCATATCCCCTGACTCCGCTATCCTTAAGAGCCCTATCTAGCTCTCCCTTGAAAGTATCCAGAGAACTGGCCTCCACCGCCCTCTGAGGCAGAGAATTTCAGACTCACAACTCTCTGTGTGAAACAGTGTTTCCTCGTCTCCGTTCTAAATGGCTTACCCCTTATTCTTAAACTGTGGCCCCTGGTTCTGGACTCCCCCAACATCGGGAACATGTTTCCCCTCTCTAGCGTGTCCAAACACTTAATAATCCTATATGTTTCAATAACATAGAAACATAGAAAACATAGAAATTAGGTGCAGGAGTAGGCCATTCGGCCCTTCGAGCCTGCACCGCCATTCAATATGATCATGGCTGATCATCCAACTCAGTATCCCGTACCTGCCTTCTCTCCATACCCCCTGATCCCCTTAGCCACAAGGGCCACATCTAACTCCCTCTTAAATATAGCCAATGAACTGGCCTCGATACCCTCTGTGGCAGAGAGTTCCAGAGATTCACCACTCTCTGTGTGAAAAAAGTTCTTCTCATCTCGGTTTTAAAGGATTTCCCCCTTATCCTTAAGCTGTGACCCCTTGTCCTGGACTTCCCTAACATCGGGAACAATCTTCCTGCATCTAGCCTGTCCAACCCCTTAAGAATTTTGTAAGTTTCTATAAGATCCCCTCTCAATCTCCTAAATTCTAGAGAGTATAAACCCCAGTCTATCCAGTCTTTCTTCATAAGACAGTCCTGACATCCCAGGAATCAGTCTGGTGAACCGTCTCTGCACTCCCTCTATGGCAATAATGTCCTTCCTCAGATTTGGAGACCAAAACTGTACGCAATACTCCAGGTGTGGTCTCACCAAGACCCTGTACAACTGCAGTAGAACCTCCCTGCTCCTATACTCAAATCCTTTTGCAATGAAAGCTAACATACCATTCGCTTTCTTTACTGCCTGCTGCACCTACATGCCTACCTTCAATGACTGGTGTACCATGACACCCAGGTCTCGCTGCATCTCCCCCTTTCCCAATCGGCCACCATTTAGATAATAAGATGCCCTCTCATCCTTCTAAATTCCCGAGTATACAAGTCCAGCCGCTCCATTCTCTCAGCAATTAACAGTCCCGCCATCCTGGGAATTACCCTTGTCCCCATTGGCTAAGCAGCACTCCCTCAATAGCAAGAATGTCCTTCCTCAAACTCGGAGACAAAAACTGCACACAATATTCCAGGTGTGGGCTCACGAGGGCTCTGTACAACTGCAGAAGGACCTCTTTGCTCCTATTCTCAACTCCTCTTGTTATGAAGGCCAACATACCATTCGCTTTCTTCACTGCCTGCTGTACCTGCATGCTTACTTTCATTGACTGATGAATAAGGACCCCCAGATCCCATTGTACTTCCCCTTTTCCCAACTTGACACCATGTAGATAATAATCTGCCTTCCTGTTTTTGCTACCAAAGAGGATAAACTCCCATTTATCCACATTAAACTGCATCTGCCACGCATCTGCCCATTCACCAAACCTGTCCAAGTCACCCTGCATTCTCATAGCATCCTTCTCACAGTTCACACTGCCACCCAGCTTTGTGTCATCTGCAAATTTGCTAATGTTACCTAATCCCTTCATCTAAATCATTAATATATATTGTAAATAGCTGCGGTCTCAGCACCGAGCCTTGAGGTACCCCACAAGTCTCTGCCTGCCATTCCGAAAGGGACCCGTTTATCCCTACTCTTTGTTTCCTGTCTGCCAATCAATTTTCTATCCATGTCAGCACTCTATCCCCAATACCATGTGCCTTAATTTTTCCCACTAATCTCCTATGTGGGATCTTGTCAAATGCTTTCTGAAAGTCTAGGTACACTACATCCACTGGTTCTCCCTTGTCCATTTTCCTAGTTACATGCTCAAAAAATTCCTAAAGATTAGTCAAGCACCCTTGCCTAGCTTCAGAGTTGTAACATCAACACCATACCAGACTGATTGCAGTAAGGTGAATGCTTTTTCATACGGTAGACAATAATTTTTTCTGAGAAGGTTTCCAATAGTTTCAGCGCCATGAATCACATCAACTAAACTGGATTCTAACTGGTTCAGATTGAAAGAGGATTTCTGTAAATCTCACTCTCCTATTCCAGCAGAAGTTACAATTATTTTGCCTTGGTTAGCTGATTTTCTGAAGAGGTTGTGGGGCTGATGGCAGAAATGTGTGGAGTTTTCCAAGACTTTGGCAAGATTTTATCATTACAGAGTGAAGCAGAATGCAAACCATAAACATGTCATAATCAACCGAAGAATTTACATGTTCAATCTTCAATACAATTTTCCAGTGCATGAAATCTCCTGTGAAAGCAGAAGAAAATATCTACACTTGCTCAACCTCCAAAGGAACTGCATATGCATACTGCTACAAGAATATTAAATGTTTGACATCAATTCTACTCACGTATTATGCTGACTCCAGCTAGTTTCTTTGAATATATATATGATCCTATGATTATTAATAATCAATGAGTGCCAGCATTATTCAAAAATAGCTGGGATGACAGTGTGGTAGTGGTTGGGAGATGAAGTGCACACATTAAAATGATCTCATGGCACCTATATTGACCTCTTAAAATGAACTCAAGCAAAATTACCACCATAAACATCAAATGGCAAAATTATTGAATGCGTATTTGGATTATACAAGCAATGATAAACCAATAAAGGACAGAAAAATATTTGTATTCACTATATATTTCACAGACTTCAAACACATTGACACTTCAAGTAAATATTAATCTAAACAGTGTGTATCACAGAAAGAGAGAGGTATTGTTCTAGGAACAATACCCTGATACTGAGATGTACAACCAACTAGCAAAGAATTTTAGGTTAGCATTCTAATAAAAAATCATGAACTGCCCATCTTCACAACATTAATTGGAACAGCATTAAGGTTATGCTTGTAAAAATACACAGAAAAACAATCAACCCAATATTTACCTAAAATAATCCAATTTATCAACACATTAAAAAAAACCAATACAATATCCTATCCTTCCACAAACAGAAACCCCTACTGGTGTGTCAAGAATGCACTGGCATGCTACAATTGACAACGGACACTCATCTGCATGTTAGCAACAGGTCTCCAACCAAGGGCAGGCAAGACCTCAACCACAATGGTCGTAGCCGCATTGAAAACAAGACAAGGTGATTTCCAAAGCATGGACAAAAATTGTTGAAATATTTTATTGAAACAATGCCGAGTTCATATTATTAAAAAAGTTGGATCTCTACAATAGTTATTGTGATGTTGTTCATCCACAATGTAAATGCTTGGAATGCACACCAGCCTTTTACACAGAAGCAAGTAGTTTTTTCAGTTACCATCTGGCTAAATCAACTTTCCATGAAAAGAGAGTGCCTTTTGCACAAGTGTTTTTGAATAAAGCAAACTGAAGGTTACTAATTTACTTTTATATAATTTAGTATATTTAGTGTCATGCAGCACAGAAACAGGCCATTCGGCCCACACTGACCAAAATGCCCCATCTACGTTAGTCCTACCTACATGCATTTGGCCCATATATTCCTCTAAGCTCTTCCCATCCATGTACCAGTCCAAATGTCTTTTAAATGTTGTTACTGTACAGTACCTGCCTCAACTACCTCCTCTGGCAGCTCATTCTGTATACCCACCACCCTCTGTGAAAATGTTGTCCCTCAAGTTCTTATTAAATATTTCCCCTCTCACCTTACCTATGACTTCTGGTTCTTGATTTACCTACGCTGGGTAAAAGACCCTACGCATTTACCCCATCTACTCCCCTCATGATCTGATGCACCATAAGATAACTCCTCAGCTTCTTGTGCTTCAACAAGGAATAAAGTCCTAGACTGCCCAGCCTTTCGGTCTAGCACACGCCCTCAAGTCCTGGCAAAATCCTCATAAATCTTCTCTACATACTTTCCAGCTTAGCAACATCTTCCCTATAATGACCAAAACTGAACACAATACTCCAAATGCAGCCTCACAAATATCTTGTACAACTGTAACTTAACATCGCAACATACGTACTCAATACTTTAAATATTTCAAGTGCCACCTACAAATAATAAACAGAAACAGAGAAAAACAAAGCGAATATATGAAGCAGAAAATGAAATGCTAACTTTAGCAGAATATCAGGAACAGGAAATTTTCAAATTAAGATAAGGACATTTAAAAAGGAAGAGGCAGAGATACAGGCATAGCTAGAGCGATTAGAAAGAGTGCGCAATACACATAAGGGAACGGAAAATGATAACACATAAAGCAAGGGGTAATGTATTTGGTTTAAGGAAGATGGATGGAATTAAGTGCTAGGTTTAGATATGATTATTACAGTTATGAGGATGTATTGTGAGATTACTTTAATAATACAATTTTGCAACAGTGTATTAATCAATTATATGTTAGGTAAATAGCATATACCGTGAAGATGAAATTGAGTTAAAAGGGGAGGAGTGTTGTGTATGTAATAGAAATGGTGTTACCTGCCTTCAAGTTAAAGGGGGAGGAGTGTTAGGTGTGTAATATAATTAACATATTTGATGCCTGGCGCAATGGTACGCATGCGCAGGAGAGACTCAAGGTGGCATTGAGAATAAAGAAGCTTGTTAGTTTACTCCCGTGTCCGAGTATTATTTAAAGACCATTCCAAGTAACAAATACACAACAATATCCAACTTAATGTAAGTTTAGAAGTTATCATCAATGAATGCTGAAAACTGTAACACTGAATAAACAGGGATCAGTTGAAACAAAGTTGAGGTTTAATGTACAATTATACTACAATTCTTTCTGATAATGGTGGACAGATATATATTCAAAATAAACTTAAAGTGTTAATGGTTTAGAAAACATGGTGTTAAGACAGGAACAGCCAGTTCCTGTCTTGGGAGTCATGGGACCTATTTCCTTTTGTTTTATGCCCTTTAAAAAACTTAAACCTTCAAACTTTTAATTCAGAGATTCTCAAACTTTAAAGCATGACCTCCTGAATTGCGGTTTTCTTTTGAGTGGGGGGTGGGGGTGTTGAAAATCAGAGTGCCACCCATCCCCAGTGAATGATGGGACTAGGACTGATTGGTTGCCACACTGTCACAAGTTTCACAGAAGATATCTTGACCGTCTGTGAAGATTTCACTGTTGGCTTCACTGACAAAGTGCTAACAGCGGCTTAGATAAGAATTACTTGAATAGGCCTTCACATTCCTCTGTGTATACATCCAATATAACGTTGCAACAGAAATGTCCATCATGCATTGTATTTCCATCCGACATCACAGCTCCAGGCACTTTACTTGCTTTGAGGAAGACCATAATATGACTTACCAAAGCAGAGAGAGAAGTGCTGATCACCTTCAACAGTCTCTTTTCTACAAGTAAAACTGTAGATTACATTTTCCAGTGCAATTTCTGTGGCTACAATCACAAGAAATATACAGCTAGATCAGTCCTAGTCAGTGTGGAATTGTCCTCTGAGGGATGATACAGAAGAGTCAGCTCTTATCACAGAGTCGGAAAATTGTGGACTATGCTGAGTTAGGTCCAATTTTCAGATTTGTCCACCATCTGCACTTACCTCAGTCTACTACAGGAGAGCCACTGTTCTGGCCCTTTACATCCGGGAATATGTTGACCCACCTCATCACTCCCTCACAACCATTAAATACAGGTAAGGCTGAGAAAAAAGTAATTTAAAAGCCATGAAATTGCTGTACATAAAGATAACAATTTTTAAAAGCAAAAATATATTTCTTGTTAAATAAAAAAAATAATGCCTTTTTTCCACCTAATCTTTAGAACAGGAATCCATGTTCAAATAAATGGGTTTCTATTGTAGACACCAGGTCTCACTGATGTAGAAACCAAGACGTAAATTTCCCACATGGAATTTGGCGATGGATCAAAGTGGCAGAAGCACCAAAATCTGACCAGAAATGACTCGAGTGGAATAAACTAAAACCAACACTTCCCTTTGATCTAGCCCCATTGTGCTGCTTCTCCAGTGAGCTACTGTGGAGCCCCCAGACTCACTTTCAAATGTGACGTCAAAATGAGGTCACGTCCATTCTCTCCAATGGCCAGAAAAGTGCTTCGTACTTTGCAATTCTGTCCAGGTTTTGTCTCTTAAACAAAACTTGATCTTATCGGTTCATTATCATAGTACTCCATACTGATAAGATCAAGCGTTAACTCTGCTCATCTCTCCACATTAGCTGCAAGACCCGAGTAGCAAATCTAACATGTTCTGCTTTATTTCAGATTACCAGCATATGCGGCAATATCTTCCCATCTGGTCTAACTCCTGCTGTGGGATCTTATTCTACATGAAGAGAATACCATAGTTCCTCTGGCAAAGTACAGATTACCTTTCAGTTAGCAATTCAATTACTATTAAGTGATTTTGAGCATCTCCTGAGAATAAAGCATGCAAAATAAATGCAAGGGTTTTCTCTTTCTTTGACATCCAAGAATCCCATGGAAGAAATGGAACTGGTGATTAACTTTTATTTAAGAAACAAATTTTTCAACTGAACTCTGAAAGTTAGATAATAATTTCCTCATTTACAACAGATTAACAAGACCTAACAATATATTACATTTTATATGTGGATGTAACTTTGTGACATAATTAAACAACAATTGAACACATTTGTACAAAGTCCTCAGTCTGTAATTACTTTAAAGCTTTGGTAGAAAATCAAAACATCTACTCTACATATGACAGTGGGTTCATATTTTATAATGTAGCCCATAGATAAGACGTTCAAATTATTGTAAATAACAAATGACAATACAAAATCTTCGTAAACTCCAAATGCATTCATGATTTATATTCACTACAGCAGCTAAAGCAGCCAAGAATAATTTTATCTTTAATTTTTTTTAAACAAGTGATATAGCATTTTCTGCTTTTATTTCAGATTTTACATTAGGGTGGCACAGTAGAGCAGCAGTAGAGCAGTTGCTTTACAGCGCCAGAGACCTGGGTTCAATCCTGACTACGGGTGCTGTCTGTATGGAGTTTGGACATTCTGATGTGATTCAGATTCAATGAGTGTCATTGTCAGTGTACAGTACAGAGACAACGAAATGCTTTAGTTTGTGGAGGTTAGCTAACGTTTCTGAATAAAAATAATCCCCAGTGTCCGGGGGGGTGTGGATAGGCAACTAGTGTACGTTGTTGAGTAGAGTGACAGCCGCCAAAGGGTCCTCGACGGACATGGTGGGCAATGGAGGGCCTGTAGCACGCTGTTCACCTGGTAGGACACTAAACAAATTTGGGTGAGAGCATCTGCAATTTGAGCGCCCTGTACAGACAGCACTTGCTACAGAATCAAAAAAAGCGAGGAAATGCCAACCACACAATTTTCACCACCCTAGCAACTTCAGATTCAGAGACAGAGCAGTTGCCATACCATACTGTGATGCATTGTAAGGATGCTCTCGATGACAGCGGTAGAAGTTCACCAGGATCTGAGGAGACAGATGGACCTTCTTCAGTCTCCTCAGGAAGAAGAGACGCAATGAGTCTTCTTCATTGAAGGTAGGCATGCAGGTGCATCAGGGGTCCAAGAGAGCGAATGGAGATGTTAGTTTCATTGCAAACCTGAAGCTAGAGTATAGGAGCCAGGGAGGTTCGTTAATGTGAACAGGGTCTTGGTGTGACCGCACCTGGAGTTTGCGTCCAGGTTTGGTCCCAAATCTGGTTTGAAGGACAGTTTCTGCCAAAAAGATCCGGTGTACCAGACTGAACTCCTGGGATGATCATGGGTCGGTCTTATGAAGAAAGGGCCTGTTTCCACTTGCTGTTCATCTAAACTACACTAAACAAATTTCTAGCATCTGCAATTTTTTGTAATGTACATCACATAACTAAGAATCAAAAAAACAGAAAATGCCAACCACACATGAAATAGAAACTTCAGATTCAGAATCAGAATGCCATTTATTGTCATTTAAAGACAAGGTTCAAACGAAATTACGTTCCTGTAGTCATAACAGCAAAATACCAAGACACACAATTAATACAATTCCATACAAACATCCATCACAGTGAATCTCCAAACACCTGCTCACTGTGATGGAAGACAAAAGTCTTATCTCTTCCCTGTTCTCTGTTCTTTATTCTTCTCCCGCAGTCAAGCAGTCAAACTGCTGCAAGCTGATTTAGGCTTTGAGCCCCTGGGGGGCGATGGTAAGTCCCGATGTTTAAGCCACGATCATAATGAATGGCGGTGCTCCGGGACGAAGGGCCGAATGGCCTACTCCTGCACCTAATTTTATGTTGCGGGAGCTTCGAAACAATTCCATACCACCAGGGACCCGCGAGAATCTCCGAACACCTGTCCACAGTGCCTGGAGCAAAAGTCTTATCTCTTCCCGGGTCTCAGTTCTTTATTCCACCACCGCGCTCAAGAAGTTGGCCTGCAGCTCACCTTGATGTTAGAGCCCCTGGGGGGATTAGAAGTGGGGAACGTTTTGGTAAGTTTCCTAAAATTGGCGAATTCAATGATCATACTGTTGGGTTGTAAACTGCTCTTTACTTAGAGCCTTTTCTGTTGCTGCCCCAGCACTCTGGAACACCTTGCCACTGCAGATCAGACAGGCCCCTTCACTGTCCATCTTTAAATCCTCCCTAAAAACTCACTTTTATTCACTGGCTTTCGACACTGGCTGAGACATTGTTCCTGTTTTAGTGCTTTTAATGTCTTTTAATTTTTACTGTTTTTATAGTCCTGTCGTCTTAATGGTTTTAGTAGTTTGTAATAACTTTTTGTTGACTTCCCATGTACAGCACTTTGTGGTAACTGATGTTGTCTAAAAGCGCTTTATAAATAAAGTTATTATTATTATTATATTATTATTATTATTATTATTACTACTTATCTTTGAGGTCTCCCCTCACCTTACTATGTTCCATTGAGAATAAATCCAGCCTGTCAAATCTCTCCTGATACTCAAGCCTTCCAGTCCACGCAACAGTGATTCTCTTCTGCACTCTCCCTATATGACTAGAAATATGCATAATACTCAATCTGATCTTTTTTTTTCAATGTTTAACACAACAAAACAAAAACGAGAAAGAAATGAAAGAAACAAAAGACAACAGAAAAAAGCCGCCAGACATAACAGTATTGGTGTAATTTATATTGGTATAACAGTATTGGTGCAAACAGTATTACTCAATCTGATCTGACCAGTGTTTTGTACAGTTGCAAACATGACATCCCGATTCTTGTACTCAGTGCTTGGACCTATGGTCAGCATGTTTTAACCATTAATCAATCCACAAGTACCACACTTTTCAGGGAGCTATGGAGTTGCACCCCAGGATCCCTTTGTATATCAACACTCCTGAGGTTGGTGTAATTTACTGTATATGCCATTTACATTTACCAAATATTTCATAGTGCAGTGTCAAATGTTCAGTTCTTCAGTACCATATTCCCATTCCCGATCAGTCCTAACCCTCTCAACAACAATTGTCCTGTGTACTCCCCAGATAATTTGAAAGAGCAACATGATGATGCAGCAGGTGGAGCTGCTGCTGAACATCTCCAACAACCAATGTCAATCCTGACCTCTGCTCCTCTCTGTATAGAGTTTGCAACTTTTGCCTGTAATTATGTGCATTCCTTGGTCATCTGGATTCATTTTACAGCAAAGATGTGCTGATATGTCAGCTGGCTAAAAAAAAGTCATAGTATCAGTATAATCAAAGAACATTTATTGGCATAAGAGAGAGGTAAGAATGTTTTTGCAAGCCACTAGAGACGCGATAGACAGAATAGACTCCTTCAATGGCCTATGGAAATAACAGAAATAGGATAAGCCCTCTCTCCGATTCACCTGCTGGACCCAGGCTCAGTGTCAGGTGCATTGCAGCTCAGGGATGTATGGTATGTCATGCCTCAGATGCTGCTGATGTTTGCCATGATGTTGTGTGACATAAATTCATATTACAGCCATAACACCAAGCTGCAATCTATAAGCAATAGTTTTGTTAATTTGCTTTAAATCCTTGGACATACAAGTTAAATTTCCGCATCTTCGCTCTACAGCAATACCAAGCGCACATAAATCAGTAGGGCTGTGGATATTGAGCGTTATCTTTTGCTACAGAATGGAATGTTGGGTAGATGGAATTTAATCCCCATAAGCTTGAGGTGATGTATTTTGGGAGATCAACAATGTGCGGTTCTGTTTGACACACTATGGGAAAGATGTGATTCTACCAGAGATGCAGAGAAAATACACCAGGATGTGTAGGAAGGAACTGCAGATGCTGGTTTAAACTGAAGATAGACATAAAATGCTGAAGTAACTCAGCAGGACAAGCAGCATCCCTGGAGAGAAGGAATGGGTGCCATTTCAGGTCGAGATCCATTTTCAGAATTATCCTTGGGAAGGATAATTTTGGTTATGAGGAGAGAATGGATAGGCTGGTTTATTTTCCTTTGAACAGAGTAGATTGGGGAGGGGGGGGGGCACCTATTGGAGGTGTACAAATTGAAGACAATCAAAATAAACTTTCCCTTTGGCAGAGGTGTTTAAGACCAGAGGCCATAGATTTAAGATAATGAATAAGAGGTATCTGAGGAAGCATAATTTTCACCCAGAGAATAGTTTCAATCTGGAATATACTGCATGGATGGATGCTGGAGGCAGGTACTCTCACATATTTAAGTAATACAGGCCAACATTTAGGCTAACTCTTGATTGAGCTGAGCATAGAAGACTACAGACCAAGTTCTGGTAAATAGGATTAGACAGACGGCTACCTGATGGACATGGTGGCCCAAAAGGCATGTATTAGTGCTGAATAATTATACATACATTTAAGTTAGGTGCTGTTGGAGTTGGAGGGGCTGCAAACTGCTATCTTATCTATGTCAACTAAATGTCTTATGCCCGTCCCACTTGGGAAACCTGAACGGAAACCTCTGGAGATTTTGCGCCCCACCCAAGGTTTCCGTGCAATTCCCGGAGGTTGCAGGTGGTTGCCGGAGGTTGCAGGTAATGGAAGCAGGTAGGGAGACTGACAAAAACCTCCGGGAACCTCCGGGAACCGCACGGAAACCTTGGGTGGGGCGCAAAGTCTCCAGAGGTTTCCTTTCAGGTTTCCCAAGTGGGACAGGGGCATTATACTGAACCTTATATTGTGAATTTTCCCATCAGTCATCATTATGGATTCTCAAAGTTACTACAGTATGCCCTTCCAGCATAGATTAGGAGCACTTGATGATACTTGCACACACTTAATAAATTACTACTTTGTCACAGAGAAAATCAATTCACATAGGATCCCTGGCTGAAAAAAAATATTACTTGATCTGAATATAAAAGCAGAAAGTGCTGGAAATATCCAACTAGTCCAACATCATCCAAAGTAGAAGGAACATAACTATCACACAAACCTTCATCAAAACAAGATGTTGGAAACAAACAGCAATTTATCAAGCACCAGCAGCCAAGGAATATTGGATCAGGAACAAACCAAGGAGGCACAGTGGCATGCTGCAGACTGAGAGTGATTAAATGCCATTGAAATGATTCACCATTCCAGCCCTTTCTGCTAAGTGATTTGTCTTTACTTTTGATTTCCACTAGCTAATATATTGCATAGTTTAATGCCATCAAATTGATCTAATGTTAAAACAAGTTACTAAAGTAAATGAATCACGCCCTTTAGTCCTGTACAGGAACATTTTAAAAAAAACATGGTTTTCCTTATTAAAGATTTCATTGGATGCTCCAATATGTCGCTTTTAATTAAGGCTTCAGGCACTTCTTTCAAACAGATGTCAAAATGTCTCATTACTGCATCAAGCTTTCGAGCCTTTGAAAGTACATAGTGCTTGGTGCAATGTCATCCTTTGCCCTTACAGAAGGACCTCATGAATTCAGATCTACAACAGATATTCCTATATAGCAACCTGGGATTAAATGTATCAGTCCTCCAATTATGAAAGCCAATTTCAATCAATACAAAACACACCGGGAATCAAAATGGAAACTCTAATTATTTACACTGAGACATTTCTATTTTCTGTCCAAGGTTTACACCTTAGTCATAGAATTGTACACACAGACAAAGGCAATTCAGCCCACCATGTCTGTGATGATTTTTTGACAATTGACACTAACCCCACTTGAGTGAGTTAGGACCTTATCCTTCTATGCCTTGCCTTTTTATGTATTTGTCTAAATGCCTTTTAAACACAATAATTTAAACCAACTCCACCAGCAGCCCTGGCAGCATGTTCCAGATATTAACTTTTCTATAAAAAAATCTCCTTGAAATCTCATAACTCTCACCTTAAAACCATGTGCATTTTGTTTTTGTTACCCTTACCATGGCAAAAAATATTTTGATTATTGGTACCTCTCATAATTGTCTCCCCTCAGTATCCTTTGCTTAAAGAAAAATAATCCCAACGTATCCAATCCCTCCCCATAACTAAAGTCCTCCAGTGCAGGCAACATGCTGGTGAATCTTCTCTGCACTTTATCCGGTGCAACCACTCATTACTAATTGATAGCAACTGAATTGTGTACAATATTCCAGTGCAACCTAACCAGTGTTTAGCAAAGTCGTATCATAAAAATTCCAACTCCTAGATCCTATGTCCCAATTTATGAAGGGTAGCAAGCCATGCACCTTCAAGCCATGGACCTCCCGATCCACCATTGATAACACTTTCAGGCGACTATAGACTTGAACCCCAAGGCGTCTCCGTTCATCAACATTTCTTAGTACCGTGCCATTTACTGTATATGTTCTACTCGTACTTGACTTCCCAAAATACATCACCTCATACTTATTTGGATTAAATTTCATCTGTTAATAATACGCCCAGATTTCCAGTGATCTATACCCCGCTTTAGCCTTAGACAACCTTTCTCACTATGCACAACACCACATTTTCACATCAAGTTACTGATCACTCCTCCTGCATTCACATCGAAATCACTAACATATCACAAACAGCAAAGGTCTCAGCACCAATCCCTGTGGTATCTCACAAGACACAGAAAAAAACATCTTTCACCACAACCTTCTGCCTCAACCATGTGATATCATATCAAATACCTTACTATCAAAGTCCAGAGACAACAGCTACCCCCTGCTTTCACCAATCTCGATCTTTATCTCCACAACATAGCAATTAAGTTTGTGATTCATGAGTTCCCCCTTCATAAAGCCATATGTCTGGGATAGATCTCACCCAACCTTGGGAATGTATCCATCCTTGTGATCCAAGGTATCTAACACCTCCACCTTGTTAATACCTGCATGGCCCAGTCAATCAACATATCCCTCCTTGTGCTCACTATCCTTCACATACCTCTCCCATTCCCACATCCTTGGCTCCACACATAGATAATTCATTTGGCCCCTGGGGGGTTCCCATTCTTTCCTTGCATACCCACTTGCTTCTAATATACTTAGAAATGACTTGGGATTCTCCTTAGCTGTCAAGGATATTTTAGGACACCATTTTGGCATCCAAATTCATAAGTACCATCCGCCATCCTCTGTATTCCTCAAGGCACCTAGTTGATTGTAGTTGCCAATACCAGTCTCATCTTCCTTTTCTTTCCTGATCAAATCTTCAATAACCTTTATCATCTCTAATCTTACCATTTTTGCCATGACCAGAATATGCTGTCTTTGAACTCTTGCTAACTTTTGTTTTAAAAAGACTCCCACTTGCCAGATGCTCCCAGTCTACTTTTGCTAAGTCCTTCCTATGTTATTGAGATCAGCCTTCCCCCAATTTAGTACTTTAAGTTGAGGACTAGCCTTACCATTTTCCAGAAATAACTAGAACCTTAAAGAATTATTGTCTCTGCTTCCAAAGTGTTCCCAAATTGACACTTCCACCACCTGTTTAGTTTCGTTTCTAAGTTAAGGTCTGGTGCAGCCCCTTCACTGGCAGAACTGTGAATATGCAGGGATTTGGGTACTTTGGTAAATGGCAGGTGTGACAATACATTGCAAGTTGCTGGAGACCCTTGTGACCCCATAACTAAAGTCCTCCAGGGCAGGCAACATGACCATAGGAGATCTCTCGACCATACAGGCGACCCCTAGCGACATGTTGCGGGTGACCTCTCACGACCATAGGAGACATCTCATGACCATACAACCTATGGTCGTGTGAGGTCTCCAAAGAGTCGTAGCATGTTTCTGGTTGCCGCTGAATTTTCAACATGTTGAAAATTTCGGCGACCTATGACGTGTGCCAGCAGTCGCCTGTAACGGTCGCGTAAATGGGACAGGCCCTTAATTTTAATGCCGTTCTTCGGAAACTTCACTAAACTTATTTTTAAAGCGCACTTATATATCAACAATAGTGTAATAATGAATATTTAATGTGTGCAACTCTTCCTGTGTTGTATTTTGAATCTCATTCCTTTTATTAGGTGAAAATTTAATAAACAAGCCATTTATAACTATAAAAACCCATGGATTCTGCCAAGCTGAAATTCAATTAAATCACTCAATAACATTTCAATACCATTTGTTTTCCCACTGCAACAGAAAAAATCTGGAATTTGAAAATAAATAATAACTGCCCCAGAATACACATTATTTTTGTCAGTAATGACAAAAGCATCCTTCTCCTCAAAGAACATTTCTGGTGAAAAAATAAACTATCAAATAAACTGAAGAAGGGTTTTGGCCCGAAACGGTGCCTATTTCCTTCGCTCCATAGATGCTGCTTCACCCGCTGAGTTTTTCCAGCATTTTTGTTTACCTTCGATTTTCCAGCATCTGCAGTTCCTTCTTAAACAAATTAGTTTTGAGAGTTTGTTTAGGCCACAATGAAATCTGATTTTTTAATTAAATTTATTGTGAAGAGAAACAAAAAGAGTGGTACTTCTTTCTGAGAAATCATAAATGGCTGTTCTTAGAATCAATTTTTCAGTACAAATGTTGATTGAATTTAAACATCCCATGATCCTTAAAGAATGTATCCATGGAACGTGAACATAAACCGTATTGAAGTTATTTTGTTTGTCCAAATAAAATGACAAATCCAATAAGATTAGTTTGGGAGGCTTCTAAAGGGTGAAAGGTTGCACACCATTTTTTTTCAACAATTTGTATTACCTATGTCCAGGAGTGGAGATGCAATCATGGAAATCAGGAACATATTGACCAACAAAATGTTGCTAACCAACAGTTCAATATTGAACTGCAACAGGAGGATTAATAATATCAAGCCCAATGTGCCTTACCACACATTTATCAAACCACGGACTAGCCTTCAAAGCAATGGCTCATAAAATTGTCCATCTTCCCCACTCAATTACAGTAGTTACATTATTTCATCTTTATTTTTGTTTCCTAGAACTAGGTGTCACTAATTAATTCTACTCTCTACAAAGGACTTCTTATCTATTTGAACACTTTGATGTGTTACAAAAGTTGCTGCATTTTGGATTTCTAATTTATGAAATGTACACAAAGGTAGAAAAGTTAAGAAAACACAATGGATATAGGATGCCTTTTCTCAACATCCTTGCCCTTCAATTGCCCAACACCAGATCATTACTTTTGTAAAGAGCTTTGCTTGCTACACTAGCTCTCTCGTTGGTTCCTCTACATGTGGTTAGATAACCTATCAATATCTCTCTTCCTTGTCATGGATATATTTTCAGATGAAAACACCATGTATTTAGTATATACACGAACAACATTCAACTCTTGCTCACTATCACTTCTGATTTGTCAGTTGCACATTGCAGTGCAAACAGAATTTTCCTTTGCTTAAACATTGGGTAATCAAGCCATTGACTGTACCCCCTCCAGGAAGCTCTGCTTCCAAGCTATCCACCTAACCAAATTATTCACAGCCTTATTTTAAATTTGATCAAAAAACGACCTTAATTTGAACCAAAAATGAAAATAATTAGAGGAAGGGCATCCTAATTTGAGGAAGGACATCCTGACTTGCTATTGAGGCAGAGCAGCGTAGGTTCACGGGGTTAATCCCCAGGATGGCGGGACTGTCACATGAGGAAACATTGGAAAGACTGGGCTTGTATTCATGGGAATGTAGAAGGATGAGAGGGAATCTTATAGAAAAGTATAAAATTATAAAAGGACTAGACAAGTTAGATGCAGGAAAAATGTTCCCAATGTTGGGGGAGACCAGAACCAGGGGCCACAGTCTACAAATAAAGGGGAGGCCATTTAAAACTGAGATGAGAATTTTTTTTTCTCGCAGAGAGTTGTGAATTTGTGGAATTCTCTGCCACAGAGGGCAGTGGAGGCCAATTCACTGGATGAATTTAAAAGAGCGTTAGAAAGAGCTCTAGGGGCTAGCGGAATCAAGGGGTATCGGGAGAAGGCAGACACGGGTTACTGATTGTGGATGAGCAGCCATGATCACAATGAATGGCGGTGCTGGCTCGAAAGGCCAAATGGCCTCCACCTGCACATATTTTCTATGTTTCTATGACCTTCTGACCAGATAAACATTCCAATGCCAAACTTACCTACCTCAACTTCTCTAACACTGCCTGACTGCAACTTTGCTGCTGAAGCAATGAATAATATCTTTGTTATCTCCACACCGGTCTCATTATTGCCTTATATTTAATATCATCACCCTTATTATTAGGATTAGGGCATGCTTGCCTTTTGAGGCAAGCATTCTATTCCTGATAAGACACAAACACCCACCAGCGTTTTCTGCCCATATGGGTTTCGCCAGCTTCTACCCAGGACAACTTAAAAATGGGGTAACTCAAGCCATTGACTGTACACCATGCAGGAATCAAACCAAATAGTCACAAGCCTTATTTTAAAAATTTGATCAAAAAAAACGACCTTAAGTTGAATGCCCTTGTACGCCCTCATCTCTGTGCATCTTTGTAACCTCTTCCGAGTCCTCATGAATTCCATATTTTTCCAATTCTGCTCACTTGGAAATAGAATCAATTACTGGCCAATGCTCACAGCATTGGTTCCAAGCTCTGGAATTCTTACGCTTGTCACTACATCTCGCATTTCCTTCAAGATGACGCTAGTAACCACTCTTTGGCCAAATCTTTGGTCATCTGTATTGCTATAGCTTTTTGTGGTTCAGTAGCAAAATTACTTTTGTCCTCCACATTGGGACAATTTTCCACAAATTAAATCTAGTACTGTGGTTGAATGAGGCAGTGTAATGATACTCAGCTATACAAATCAGCATGTCAAGTCTATACTAAATTGGATAATGGTGTAATTAACCTCAGTGTTCTTGCAGATAATAATTTCTGCTGTTGTTAACCACTGTCTGCTAAAACTGTTTAAAATTTGGTCCAGTCATGTTGTCCCTTTGCTCATACAACCTGGTCACATTAACACTTGAAGCTCATATGAAGAATGGAAATGAGTGAGGAACTAGACTCATACTTGCTTGAATAGTATTACAAAACCACTGTATGTGTTTGTCTAACCCGCTCACATTCCTTGATGTGGTCCTACTTTATCCCAACTTACTTTTGTAACCACAACACCGGCAAAAAAAAGAGTAAAGTGAAGGAAGCGCTCGTGGTTAATAAGCAGTAGAAATATATTGTTCTCCTTATCTCTCTTGGAAGACTTCATCATGCAAACATTATATTTCAATTAGAATTATGATTCTATAGCCATAGAGTCATCGAGTTATACAGCACAGAAACAGGCCCTTCGACCTAACTCGTCCATGATATCTCATTCAAGCTAGCCCCTTTTGTCCGTACCTGTCACGTATCCCTCTGAACCTTTCTTATCCATAATTATTCAAATGCTTTGCAGAATGCATACTAAATTAAATAATTTAATGTTAATATAATCTTAAATAAAAAAAGACTAGTCTTTATTGGAAAATAATGAAAGCAACAATTAATTGAAGAAAAACAGTATGGAATACAAAATTAAGATATTTGGAATTTAAGGTAAACTTGATTGATTACTGTTGCAGCAATAAAGCCTGCATTCATACATACATGTATTCTCTTTCAGAAGTATGGCTATAGGATCCATCAGGCTCCAACTCCATTTTCAGATCATCATAAAAAGCGCAGCTACAGCTGGAATTGCTCTGACTGCAGCAAGGGCTATCTCCTTGTGAATTCTGCTGTTGGCTGAACACAGTTGTGCGGGATTCAAAGTCACTCTCCATAGTAGAGTCATATACAGCATAACTCTCACTTCCTTCTGAGTAACTTGTCAAGGAATTGCCAATACGGGAGGTTGGAGATGGCGGTAGCCTGCTTTCCACTGATCCACTGCAGAAATGACAAATATATCTTCCATGTCATAATTGGCATTATATACTCTGCTGACATTTTTCCTCCCCATAAACAAACTACATCATTACAAATAAAACAATTATTTAATTATGGAAATGATGATAATGACAGAATTGGACACAAAAACCGAATGTTTACTATTTGCAATTCAGTTGACGGGAACGTTTTTAATGATAAAAATAAGAATGTATTTTCAGTTATTAATCTATATACAGGGTATAGAATTTTCAGGCATGATAGAAGGGTGTGCAAATCAGATATTGTACTGCTGAATAAGGGGATTGTGACAGCAGGGGTAGGATATCCTGGAGAGATTCTACAGTGAGGGTGCATTGGGAGAACTTAGTAATAGTAAAAGGATGGTCACTTTAATGGGGATCTATTTTGGGCCTTTCAATAGTCAGCATGAATTAGAAAAACAGTAATGTAAGCAGATCGCAAAAGGATCTAAAAACAATGCGGTTGTGGCAGTGGGGGATTTTAACCTTCACATTATTAGGTATACTGATATTCTGGAACATGTCCGCAAAACCTAGGAGGAAGTGTTAGCAACGTATATTATTGTGCCTAAATCCCCAGGGTCTATTACAGAAAACTAATATGACGGTGGCACAGCGGTAGAGTTGCTGCCTTACAGCAAATGCAGCACCAGAGACCCAGGTTCGATCCCGATTACGGGTGGTGTCTGTATGGAGTTTGTAAGTTCTCCCCGTGACCTGCGTGGGTTTTCTCCGAGATCTTCGGTTTCCTCCCACATTCCAAAAACGTACAGGTTTGTAGGTTAATTGGCTTGGTAAATGTAAAAATTGTCCCTAGTGGGTGTTAATGTGTGGGGATCGCTGGTCGGCGCGAACCCGATGAGCTGAAGGGCCTGTTTCCGTGCTGTATCTCTAAACTAAACTAATGGAAGGGATGAGATGCTGAGGCATCTTTGCTAGCCACGGGTGATCCATCAGGAGACTGGAGAATAGACAACATTTGGCCCCTTGCTCAAAAAGGAGAATAAGCCTGGAAACTGCAGACAAGTAAATCTTACATCAATGTAGGGAAGTTGTTAGAGAGGGAGATTCAGCAGGGACAGGATTCAATATTCATTTGAAATCACGCAGGTGACAAAAATAGGAAGAGTCAATACTGGGCTTTTGACAAGGCCCCAGAAATGGTACAGTCTCACAAATGTGAAACTGTCTCTTTGAGGAGAGAAAGTTAAGTGCATCTGACAGCTGTAGTACTGTATCCAGCACTGGTTTACATGGACTTTAGTAGTCTGGTTAGTTTTTGACAAGGCCCCATGTTACCAGGGATACAGCAGGACATGGATCAGCTGAGAAGTTGGTGGATCTGTGGTAGATGGAATTTCATCCAACCAAGTATCAGGTAATGCACATGGGATAGTCAAATTCTGGGCAGACATTTAAACGGCAAGGAGTTTAGGAGTGTTGATGTACAGAAGGATCTTATTGTGCAAGTTCATAGCTTCTGGAAAATGAAATCATAGAGGATGGTGAAGGCAACTTTTGGCATGCTTAGGCTGAGGCAAGAATATCATGATTCTGCTGTACAAAACCTTGGTTGGACCACATTTAGAGTATTGTGCACAGTTCTAGTTGCCACACTACAGGGCGGATGTGATGGCAATGGAGTGTGCAGAAGAGATTCATCTTGATGTTTCCTGGAATGGATGGTTGGAGTTATAAGGAGAGATAGGATAGGCTGGTTTTATTCTTACAGGAACAGAGGAAGCTGAGGGGTGACTTGATAGATGTTTATGATATTATGAAGAGCATAGGTTGGATAGTCAAACTCTTCTTTACAGGGTAGCGTAGTCTAGAACTAGAGAGCACAATTAAGGTGAGAGGGAAAACATTTAAAGGAAATCTTGGGGGAAAATCTTTCTACACGGAGGATGTTTGTTATCTGGAAAGAGCTGCCAGATGAGTAGGTAGAGGCATTTTAAATTATATATTTAAAATACATTTGACCAGTTACTTAATTTGAAAGGCATAGAGGACATGGGTCTAATACAGGTAAATGGGATTGGCCTGGATAGGCACCACAGTTGACAGTCCCAGGTGGACTGACAGGACTATTTCTGTACTGTACGATACTATGATCCTTTGAATTACACATTATATAGCTCACCTAATTAGTGTGGTCGTACAAAATCACACAGGATTTTTCTAAATATATATTCACAGATGATTTGCTACTGAGAAAGTGATAAATAACTCTGGGTGTTGTAAACTGTGTGGCACATAACAAGTCACAAATAGAGATTTAATTATAAAACAATTACAAAACAAAACTTGAACAAAGCACCATGAACTAGGCTATATTTTCAAAAAAACACATTACCAACACAAGAAATCACATAATACAGTCCAACATTTCAAACAGCACTAGCCTTTCACCGTGCTTTGTTGAGGCAGAGATTCACAGCACGGTTAGGTTGGTCAATAAATCAGTATTCTACAGACAAGTCCAACTCAATCTAAATTACCGTTCCACTATAAAAATATATAAAGGATGGTAAATTAATTGGCTATTGCAAATTGACTCTGGTGTCTAAGGAAATGGTAATATCTGGGGAAGGAGGGGGTGGGTGGGTTGATGGGAATATGAGATTTATGTGGATTTAGTTTAAATGAATGGTTGATGTTCAGTGCCATTTCCAAGGACCAAAGGATTTCTTTCTTTCGCATCTCTGTGATAACAATTGATATTATGCCCAGGAAGGGGATATCGCATTGAGCTGGGCTTGGGGGTAGGACAGGAGATTGGTTGGAGCTTGCAGGCTGAAGGTTTAGTCCTAGTTCAGTTTTACACAGCATGGTAAAGATGGACCATAGATGGATTTAAGGAGGGAATAGCAAATCATAGTATTTACTGGTTGACATCGTAGATAGCGAAGATGGATATCAAAAATTGCACTAGGATCTTAATCATTTGGGCAGGTGGGCTGAGGAATAGTTAATGGTGTTTAATACCGATAAATGTGAGTGGTTGGATTTTGGGAAGTCAAACCAGGGCTTGACCTACACTGAAAAGCAGGGCTCTGGGGAGTGCTGTAGAGCAGAGGGGTCTAGGAGTGCAGGTACATAGTTCCTTGAAAATGGCATCACGGGTAGTTAGGATGATTAAGGCAGCTTTCGGCACATTGGTCAGAGTATTGAGTGTAGAAACGCAGGCAGCTGAGATTAGTGTAGATGGGGCATGTTGGTCAGCATGGGCAGTTGGGCCGAAGGGCATGGTTCTATGCTGTATAATTGTGACTATATACTTCTATCAGGTCAACCCTCAACCCTGGATGCTCCAGAGAAAACAATCTGAACAGTCTAAAGAAGGGCCTCGACCCAAAACATCACCCATCCCTTCTCTCCAGTGATGCCGCCTGGCCTGCTGAGATACTCCAGCTTTTTGGGTCTATTTTTGATTTAAACCAGCATCTGCAGTTCCTTTCCACACAATCCAACTTTGTCCTATTTCCCCTTGTAGGCAATACCGTCAAATTCAGACAGCATTCTAGTACAGCTTTTTTGATTCTTCTACAAAGCCTCCACATCCTTCCGGTAACTGGGCAACCAGAACTGCACACATTGCTCCAAATGTGACTTAACCAAAGTTTAATGCAGCTGCAATATGACTTTCCAACTTCAATATGCAATGTCTCGAAAGATGAAGGCAAGCATGCTGCACCATTTCTTTACCACTCTCTCCACTTGTTTCCATTAGCTATCAATTTGATTCCTGTATCCCTCAATACATCAATGCTTCCAAAGACAATGCTATTTACCATATACATTCCTCTTGCATCTGACCTGCCGGTGTGCAATACCTCTCACCTGTCTGGATTGAACTCAATTTACCATTTCTCTATCTATATTTCCAACTGAGCTATATCCTTTAGCAACCTTCCTCACTATCAATGCCACTTCCTGCATGAAACTATTCTTTCTCAGGACCACAAAATGAGCACGGTATTTGTCCTCCAAAACCCAAAACATGGAGCAAGCCTAAGTTCAAAATTGCAATTCCACTTGTGTGATTGGCTTTTTTTTTTTACAAGCTTTAGGTTAAGCACAACCTATCCAATCTCTCCTCATAACTAATGTCCTCTGCTCTCTTTTTAGCACTCAACTGCATCCTTCTTATGAGAGAGCAATCAATCTCCAAAAAGGATGAACATTCAAATGTATAAACTGGCCTGCAAAAGATTGTACCTCCATTAAAAAAATCCACTTTGAGTTAGCAATAAAAACTAATTACACATAGTGCCAAGTTTCGTTTACCAAGCTATAGGAAGAATCTCATTAAGCTGGAAAGGGTGCAAGAAAGATTCACAAGAACCGGGACTGGAGGGCTTGAGATATAAAAAGTGACTGGATAGTCTGGTGCTTTTCTCCCCTGGCAGGGCCAGCCTCAGGTCGATTGGACCAATTGCTCCCAATTGGGCCCCGCATCTAAGGGGGCCCCGCGCCAGAGTAGTCTACTCTCGGCTCAGGTAGATCTAGTACATTTATTTTCATATCACAGTCACTAAAACAAGAGGTATTGTAACTATGTACTTTTCAGAGGTGTCCACACATTTTGTTTGTTACTTGTAGGCTTACATTTATGCAATTTTATATTAAAATGTAGCTTAGATCTGTTTGGTCCGTTAACTTGCAGGCACTTTTTAAGCGCACATCTTGATTACTTTCCATTCTACCATAGAGATATAGTCTATAATAGACTTTATTTGTATTTCTATGATTCTACAGACTTTGGCTGGGAACCTGGGGCTCACCAAAATTGTTCCGAACTGGGCCCAGCTCCTCCTAAGGCCGGCCCTGTCCCCTGGACTGTAGAAGGCTAAGGAGTGAAGTTATGGAGGGAGCAAAATCATGAGGGGCATAGGTAAGCTGGATGGTCTCATATTATTGCAAGCAATCATCAGCTTGAAAGTAAAATGATAGCTTTGTAAACAAACAGTACTGTCAATAGTATGGTCAATGTCTGCAGTGAAGATAGTTTACTGTCCTTTTAAAACTGACATAACCATGAGATGTTTGCATATTTCACACAGAGTGGTGAATCTCTGGAATTCTCTGCCACAGAAGGTGGTTGAGGCCAGTTCATTGGCTATATTTAAGAGGGAGTTAGATGTGGCCCTTGTGGCTAAAGGAATCAGGGGGTATGGAGAGAAGGCAGGTACAGGATACTGAATTGGATGATCAGCCATGATCATATTGAATGGCGGTGCAGGCTCGAAGGGCCGAATGGTTTACTCCTGCACCTATTTTCTATGTTTCTATATGCATCAGCCAAATTTAAGACAACAGGGTTACATTATCGTGCCTACATCAAGCATCTTCACCTTGTCATTTTGCATGATTGTGATGTAGATCAAGGAAGCTACCACACCAGACTTTCATCACATCAAATATGGCCATGATTACATTTGCTCAGTCTACCAATAATAAGGATATTTGTGCACTCCAAGAGTCAGCACTCACTACACTAATTTAAGGTGTCTGGTTCTTTCTCCTCAGCAGCCTTTAGACCATTCATGCAAATTACTCTGCTCCAGCAGATGTTTGAAAATTCAGATGTGTCTTGTCAGTGTTACTGTACTTACGTTGTAAAAATATACTTCAATGGAACCATTTGTCAAACTCACAATATTGAACTAAACTGTCACTGTAACGTAGATTTAAGGTGAGTGGAGGAAGATTTAAAATAACTCGAGTTGCAGCTTTTTCCACTCAGCGTGTGGTGTGTATTTTAAATGAGCTGCCAGGAAAAGTGGTAGAGACGGGTACAATTGCAAAATTCAAACAATATTTTAGACAACCTCAGTTTTACACTAACAACTTAACCCCATTAATTTTAATGCAGACGCCCACTATTAGAAAAGTTACAAATGGTGGGTATGCTGATGGTAAAAGGAGACCTATCCGTGAGTCAGGGCAGTGAGGTGGTGTCAAACAGTACAGTTGGCATAGTGGAATGATAACAATCGGAGAATATTGGTGGTTTTTGCTCCTGTATAACTATCTCACGAAGTTAAAAAAAGTAGTTCAATGTGGAACACGAGCACACACACACACACACACACACACACATTTAAAATAGAAAGAAACAAGGATCAGATTTTATTCAGAAACAAAGCAATTTTCTTCTGTCTGACCGTTTCTTGGCTGAATGGAAATCAGTTGTGTACAAAACATATTCTACACAGGGGCTTGATGGTTTCTTCACTTGCCTGCA
The DNA here is from genome assembly GCF_028641065.1 of Leucoraja erinaceus. Taxonomy (NCBI): domain Eukaryota; kingdom Metazoa; phylum Chordata; class Chondrichthyes; order Rajiformes; family Rajidae; genus Leucoraja; species Leucoraja erinaceus. The sequence continues at coordinate 10,722,579 of NC_073409.1, forward strand.
AGCTTATGCAACATTACTTGGCCTGCTTCCAAAACCTTACTGTATTGCAAATATTTACTGTTAAAAAGGGAAGGAGAAAATAGGATCTCCAAATACAGCAATGAAAAGTGACTCTCGCTCTCATTTATTTTATAGAGAAGAGTAGGTGTTTGCAGTTAAACCTGAACGTATAATTACTTTTAATTGGGCACTTTAAATGGGTTAATTGTTAATTCATAAACTTCTATCCACTTTTCTGGAAAATACCAGAATCGGACCTCCTAAAGTCAATTAATCATATCAGCTGCAAGGGTTATAATTACAGATGTACAACACCAAAATGGGCCCTTCAATCTATCATGCCGCATGCCAATCTTTTCGCCCATCTACACTAATTCCATTCCACACATTAGGAGCGTATGCATCATCAACTGAAGTATCTGTCTAAATGCCTCTTAAACTTAGTGATTGTATCTGACTCCACCACCTCTGACAGTGAATGTTTTGAGGAGTTGAGGAAGATGATTGAGGACAGTGGATGTTGCATACATTGACCAGTAAAGCCTTTGATAATGTCCCTCATGGCAAAACGATCTGTAAGATTAAGATTGATGGGATTCAAGGTGATGATAGATTGGACACAACATTGACTTGGTTATTGACAAAGGATACTGTGGAGAAGTGTTTTTCTGACTGGAGGTCTGTGAACTGTGATATTCTGCAGGGATCTCTTATATTATTTTATTTAGGTGAAAATATACGTACACTGGTTAGTAAGTTTAATGTGGACACTAAAATGGCAGTGTTTTTGATAATCAGGAAGGTTATTAAAGTGTTTAGCATAATACAGACCAGTTAGAAATATGGGCAGAGAAATGGCAGATGGAGTTAAATCAGGATGTTTTGCACTTGGGAGGTCAAATGTAAAGGTAAAGTATATAGTTAATGGCAGGTCCCTCATGTGCACTGAGGAACAGAGGGTTCTTGGAGAACAAGTTGATAATTCCCTGAAAGTGGCGACACATATAGGAAGAGGGGTAGAGATGGCATACCACAGTTGAGTCGACGAGTCTATTGAGGCAATTTTCTTTTACCCAGAAAGTGGTAGGTGCCTGGAACATGCTGCCAAATATGATAACAATTTTTAAGAGGTATTTAGACAGCTACATGAACTGACAGGGGATGGAGGTATATGGACCATGTGGAGGCAATTTAAATTGGAATTATGATCGTCATAGTCATTGTGAACCAAATTGCTGTACTTATGCTGTACTATTCTATGTGTTCTATACTTGTGCTATACTATTTTATGGAAACATCATCTGCACTCTCTCAAGCACAACCACACCATTCCAGTGAGAGAGCAATCAATTCTTAAAACGGCTCGATATTCAGATGTATAAATTACCATCCATATGAACTCAAAAAGGCTGCATTAAAAACTCTATTTTGAATTAGCACCCGGTGGCGCCACTTGCAGTGGCTGCCTTGCCAACAGTCTGTCTGTCCTTTCTTCTTTGTGTTATTTTTAGTATGTGTTAAAGAGTATGTTTAGCGTTCCTTGGTTTGTTTTATGTGCGGGGCGGGGGGAGGGGGGTGAGGGAAACTGTTTTTTAAAATCTGACCTCGACGGAGATTTTTCTTTTTCATTATCGTATCTCAGTCGCCACTGCGGCCTAACATCGTGGAGTTGGCGGCCTTTCCTGGAGACCGACGAGCACTCCAAGCCTTTGCCGGGGATCGAAGCTCCAACCGCGGGGCCTGTTAACTTTAACAACTTGAAGCCCGTAGTCTCTGGTAAGAAGAGGCACACTGGAGAGGTCCATGCTATGGAGAGAGTTTCAACCGCCCCGACGCGAGAGTTTCAATCGCAAAGCCGACAGGGGCTTCGATCGTCGGCTGGGGGGGGGGCTTTGATCACCCCAATTGCGGATGGTTTGATTGCCCCGACCGTGGGAGAACAAGAGGAAGAAGATTGAACTTTATTCTCTTCCATCACAGTGAGGAATGTGAAATCCACTGTGATGGGATGTTTATGCTAACTTTGTGGTTGGGTGTCTTGCTGCTTTTCACTTAGTATGGCTGTATGGTAACTCAAATATCACTGTACCTTAATTGGTACATGTGACAATAAACTGACCTTGAAATCTTAACCTTGAACCTCTACATTTAGCCTCACATGTCCTGGGAGTGAGGCTCTATGTAGGAACACCTTCTATTCTCAAGAGTGTACAATATGCGGAAACAACTTATTTGGCCCAACAGCTCTACACTCCATTTTCACTAAAAAAGAGCCTTACACCCATCTTCATCGTTTTGTTTTGTCAAGTTTAAAATGTCGTAAAAAAAAAGGAATGCTGCTGGAGAAACTCATGGCCTCCATGGGTTAAGCAGCATCTGTGGAGGGAAATGGACAGTCAATGTTTCAGGTCAAGACCCTACATCTAGACTGAAATAGTAGCGAGTAAGATTATTTTACTTTGGAGTTAGTAGGTTTGTAGTAGGTATGAGTGGATAGTTTATCTCCTGAGATGGAGAGATCAAGAAAGGGAAGAGAGGTGTTGGAAATAGTCCACATGAATTTGTGGGCAATGAAGTTTCAATCTAGTTGAAGGATCTTGAGCCGAAAAATCAGCTGGCTATTTCCCTCCACATATTCTACCTGGCCTGCTGAGTTTCTCCAGCAGTTAATTTTGCTGCAGATTCCAACTTCTGCAGTCTCTTGTGCCTACAACTTTAAATGGTTGTTGTAAAGTAGGAAGCACGACAGCCCAATTTGAATACAGCCATATTCCACAAAAAGTAATAAGCAGATAATAACTTTAATGATGTTCATTAAGATAAAACATTTCTGATGAAGGGACTTCAACATGAAACTGTGGGCTGCCTTCTGTACACAGATGGTGCTTTTCTTGCTATTTCCAGAATCTGCAATATATATTACCCAGTCAATTACAAACAGCAATAAAGGATCATTGAAATGCACTAAAAAAGGAGACTCTGGGGCAGTGAAACATTCATCAGAAAGTTAATACCCCTCTGAAGATTCAGCACATCTTACACACAAAAGACTGGAACAGACTTTACAATCACAAACATAAGTTTTCTGTCCACCTTGTAGGGCGTTACGGTGGAGCAGTGGTAGAGTTGCTGCCTTATAGCTCCAGAGACTCAGGTTCAATCCTGACTACAAGTGCTGTCTGTACGAAGTTTGTATGTTGTGCTCCCTGTGGCCGCATGGCTTTTTCCCAGGTGCGCCGGTTTCCCCCCACACTCCAATGACATACAGGTTTGTAGGTTAATTAGCTTTAGTAAAGATTGTAAATTGTCCCTAGTCTGTAGGATAGTGCTTGTGTACGGGAATCATTGGCCGGCGCGGACTTAGAGAGCCGAAGGGCTCGTTTCTGCACTGTATCTCAAAACTGACCGAAATTCCCTAATCTCCCTGCGATTGACAGAGACACGGTTGGCAACTTGTTTGTAAACAGGTCAAGCTGATGGTCACTACTAATCAAGCACTTGCAAACATTAGGATTCAAGTAATTTTTTAAACCTCTAACAAAAGTAAATAACCCATTATCATCCTCATATTAACTAATGTAACAAACCTATAACACACACACACAAACACACGCACGCACACAAGCACACACACACAGTGACATCTCTGGTGACTGTAAAGTGGGCACAACTTAATTTGACCCAGATACCATTGGTAACCTTTGTATAACTAAGAAATTAAAAATATCAGATCTACTGAGAATTGTTTAGCACAGAAGCAGGTTGTCTATGCCAACTAAAGGGGGAAGTCCCAATTGCCTACTTGTTGGCCCATTTTCCTCCAAACCTTTTTTATCCATGTACCTGTACTAATGTCTTTTAAATGTTGTAAATCAAACCCACCTCTGCCAATTCATCCTGCAATTCATTCCATATACCCACCATCCTGCGTGTTAAATAAACATACTCCTCAGGTTTCCATTAAATCTTTTTCCTACAACTTGCATACTATGACCTCACATTTTAGATTGCCTGGGGAAAAGACTGACTATCTACCTTATATTTGCTTCTCATATTTTTATAAAACTCTGTAAGATAAGAATTATAAGATCATTTATCAGCCTCCTTCACTCCAGGTAAAAACAGTTCCATCTATCCAGTTCACACTTTTTCATTCTAGCCCTCCAGTCTAGGCAATAACTATAGCATGACATCCCGACTTTTGCACTCAGTATCACGACTGAATGAAGACAAATGTACCATCTGCCTTCTTCACCATCCTGTCTACTGCTGTTGCCTCTTGCAAGAAACTATGTCCCCCAAGATTTATTTATTCAGAAACACTCCCCAGGCCCCTTGCATGCACTGTGTATGCCTTGCCCTGGTTTAAAATGCGTCTTTTCCAAAAAGTATAATTTCACACTTGTCCAAAAAACACATCCGATTACTTTGCTCACTTTCCAGTTGATTTAGATCCTGTTGTAAGCTCTGATTTCTTTACTATCCACTGCGTCACCAAAAACCCCATAGCTAACAAAGATACAAAAATATTTACTGTGGTCCCAGCAATTTTCCCCTTGCCTTGGAACAATGTCCTTGGATACTTAATCAGGTCACAGGGATTTATGCGACACAAGATTTCCAACAGCTTCTCCTGACAATGTCGATATGGCTCAGGTCAACAGGACTTTTGACAGATTAAAGTGGAACCATGTGCAGTTCAGAGGAAAATCAATAGGGAAGTAAGTTCTTAAACATACTCGAATAAAAGAAACTAATGAATTGTTATAACTATCTCTCTGAGTAAATCAATGTATTTTAATAAATACTGTGTAGGAAAGAACTGCAGATGCTGGTTTAAATCGAAGGTAGCACAAAATGCTGGAGTAACTCAGCGGAACAAGCAGCATCTCTGGAGAGAAGGAATGGGTGACGTTTTGGGTCAAGACCCTTCTTCAGACTCCTCAGTCTCAACCAGAAACGTCACCCATACCTTCTCTCCAGAGATGCTGCTTGTCCCGCTGAGTTACCCCAGCATTTTGTGTCTACCTTTAATACTGTTCCAGCAATTACTATAAAACGGTGAATCTAATTGCTACAATAGTCATTATTTGCTGTATTTTCTTCTTACAAACTTTACAAGATCTAGCAATAAACATTGTCAAATCTATATCAGTTCCGAACCAAAAGGTATCATTCAACATATGCAATAATTTTTTTAATATTTGACGGCCTAAATGCATTCCAAATTGTAAGATTTATTCACAAGGTAAAAAAAACTGCAAATGGATTTCTGAAATATGTTACTTTAATAGCAGAGGTGCACACATATCAGTCATAAAACACTCCATCCTGGAGCGATATGAATTACACTATTGCTGACAGAAATATCAGTTTTCCAACTATCAGAGGTGGTAATGTTTGGATCCACATTCATTAGGGAGCAATCTGTGTAATGTGCAAAATCTGATGGACAATTTACACCCAGTTTCCACTCCCTAAAACCTTTTGGACTAGTGCATAGCAGCTGCAGAATGGGAAAAAAAACTAATTACAGTTTTATGCATTGCAGTAAGTTCATGCATGGGCACTGATTTAAATCTTTTTCAACAGGCCAACTCTGTTGAAATCTTTATCCCTGCTATTCCCTACCAGGGGCTAAACAATGAATTATCAAGAAGAAAAATGTTAAATGGGAAGAAATATCCAATGCGTAATAAAATTGAGAGTAAGGATTTCAACAGCAACAGAAATGAGGTCGGGAGTAGATGGACAACATCCGAGGTGGAAATATTCAGTCTTAATGTGTGTAAGTTTAACTATCCAATGGGTAGTCTCTTCTTTTAAACTAGACTCATCAGTTCACTGAAATAAAATATCACTGAATTGTTAGGGGGAAGATGAAACTTGATAAAAGCCCTGGTTGTCCTCAGTTCATCGCAGCATGGTATCCTGGGTGCATTTGTCTCTGGATCAGTAATCCTCACTGTTCCCAAAATACCACTTTGCTTGATATTTAGTAAAGGATCAAGCAACATTTCCTCCAATTAAATTATTTAGAAGCACAGGACCAGTCAGATGATCCTTTCCTTATCCATCCATCTGGAAAAACTGCCTGAAAATGACCCAGCCTATTCATAATTTTGATATCACATCCAACTCCAAAGATAAACCCCGAATCACACTTACTGAACATCATGAAGACTGGATTTTGTTCACCTCAGATGTTGTCCATCTACTTCCTACCTCATTTCGACTGCTGTTGAAATCCCCACACATAACATTATTACCTTTTTACTCATTTGTAGCCCAAGGTTATTCAAAACCCTGCCTTCAATTGCTAATTCACACGAAATACAGGGACCAACTGGCCAATACTGGCTTCCAGTTCACCACCACCAGGATTTAATAAATCTCGTATTTTTCCTTAAATCATTCCAATGTTTTGCTCCTTCCTACTGTCAATCTACAGTAGTACAGCTATGCCTACAACTCCCTGTGCTCACTGAATATATCCCAGTTGAAATCACTTCAGTATTCGTATGAAGGAAATTTCAGGAGTAAAAAATGGGATTAACATAGTCTTTGCGAAAATGGATGGCTCATGTTTGGCACAGATTCAGGCCACGGGGCCTGTTTCAGAGGTGTATCTATCAGTGGCTGTGCCATTGGCTGTACTGCAGAGGCTGGCCTTTTCCTATACCACTGCTTCATTTTAGTAAGGTTAAAAACATTTTTCAAAACATTCATTTTTTATGTTGCATTAATAAGCATAAAATGAAAGAAGTGTAATTATAAGATTTATAAAAGTTAACAAAACTCACTTGGTAGATAATTCTAATGAAGTTTTGCTCTCCAATGAATGCTGTTGACTGGATAATCGGCTGCAACTTGAAAAAGACTCTAAATCGCTTTTGCTGACAAAAGGAGAGTCTTTGTCATCTTGTTTTCTGTTAACAAAAACACTTATTTAAAACAGCACAACTTAATAATTTAATAAAATTATCTCCAATCAATGGGATGATACAAATCCCAAACATTAAAGAATAAGATCTTAACATCTTAACACATATTAACAAATGGAATACTGCAAGAAATACTGCCAATAAAAAACAAATTCAATATATAGACTATGAGCAAAAAAAAAATCAGCGAAGCCAGCCTTATACAGCAATCATTCTGCCAACTAATTGCATCTAAACAAATTTGCACACTCTTCCAACAATTTACTATCAGATTTTCATAATGGTCAAACTAGAGCCAGAATACATCAGCTAAAATAACTAAAGGAGAAAATGTACATTTGGACGGGACACTCATAAAAAACTAGAGAAATTACTTTATTCTGTGAAAATGGGTGGATGATGTTTGGTGCAGTCAGCCAGAAACAAAGACAAAGAATGAACTTACATTTATAAGCACCCTTCACAACATCAGGAATTTGCAAAGTACATTAATTTCGTACTTTCAACATGTAGTCACCGTTGTGATGTAGAAAAATATGGCATTCAAGGTTTGTATAGCAAATCTCCACAAATACCAAACAATAGAAACATAGATAATCTGCTATAGTGCTATTAGTTGAGAAATAAGTGATCCCAGGGATAAATATGCAAATAGGGTAGCTCGCTCCAAGAAACATTTATAGAATCATGAGTTCAAGAACAATAGCTTTTAATTGTTTATTTTATTTATTTCTCATGATCTAAATGCCACTAGCGAGTCAGCATTTATTGATCATCCCTAATTTTCCTTGAGAGGGTAGCGATGAGCTGCTTTTTTGAACCAGTGTAGTCCTCGTGGGGCTCCAAAAGTTAAACTCAGCAATAATGAAGGACATGCAAAGTCAGGATAATGTGCGACTTGAGGGAGAACATGAAGCCCATGTCTGAATGTTGTCTGGATTTGGCAGCATTCAGGCATGAACTGCTTCATTTGCTGAGGAATTGGAAATGGAATTGAACATTGTGCAATCAATCATCAACGGGCGTCACCATTTATGATGGAAGGACGATCATTAAAAAGGATCTGATAATAGTTGGGGATGCTGCACTGTTGTGTGAGACTCTTGTTTTGATGTCCTGGAGGTGGGATAGTTGACACTAGTTGCTGCACTCATATTACAAGACTGAATTGGGTGCATGGTGACCAGTAACAGTGTGGAATAATGGGCCTGTCCCACATAGGCGATTTTTTAGGCAACTGCAGGCGACTAGTTTGTCGCCACATGTTCGCCGGTGGTCGCCGTTGAAATTTTCTGCGACCGTGGGTTTGGCGCCAACGAGCGTAGCTTGACTTCTCCGGACGTAGGTGCTGTCGTAGGTTGTTGCCAGGATGATGCATGTTGTCACTGTTTTTTCGGCAACCTGCTACGACTATGACAGTCACTGGCAGTTGCCTAAAAAAAAAATCGCCAAGTGGGACAGGCCCATTAGTGGCTTATTTGCACATATATTGGGCCATTGGTAAATTAGTCCTAGCCTTTTTATAGGTAAACCAGGTTATTGCCTGAAGAGACCACAATCCTTGTATCATCTCAAATTCATGTATACTGGTTATTATTGCTACATGCAAACTCTGAATAACATTCTTGGTGTTACACATCCTAGCAGTATTTAAATCCATTCCGCCTCCCACTACCAGTTTCAAATCCAGATCAGTAAATGAACTGTGCCAGGTTATCTCCCTGGTATCTGCAACTCATCCATTTAATCTTGATGATGCTCAAAAAGGATCTAACTTTGGTCCTTGGGCCTATCCACTTCCTTGCATCACTGCTGCCGGAATAATATCCGGTTCTACATTTTTAAGTCGCATCAATGCAATAGTAAATTTAAATTTTGCCTTCTTGAAGAAAATATCAGTTCTGACAAAGGATAATATTTAACAAATAGAAATAATTGTAAACTGCAACTCTGACATTAGAACTGCCAGCACTGCAGAGATTGCAGATCTTTTGACTGATACAAAACAAATGAAGAGCTGATTTTTTTTCCCCTGGAGCAAGTATTGGTGAGCAAGTGAATCAGCTGCACACAAGGTACGGCCTTTTCTTCAGAGGTTCTAACAAAACCAAGAGTTGCTGCTCAGGAGAAATCTGAGATTGAGTGTTTGGGGATCGACTCCAGGGATTGGGAAGGGGAATTGTAATATGCTAGTATAAGGTCAAAATTAGTTGAGTCAAGTGGTCCAATTACCAATTGGAGCATTTTGATTGACAATCCGGTGCAGAGTGGAAAATAGTTCCACCGGGTGGCGCCACTAGCAGTGGCTGCCTCGCCAACAGTCTGTCTGTCCTTTCTTCTTTTTGTTCTTTTTAGTATGTGTTGGAGAGTATGTTTTAGTATTCCTTGGTTTGTTTGATGTGGGGGGAGTTGGGAGAAATATTTTTTTCCCCAATCTCTTACCTCGACGGATGTGCGATTTTTTCCCCGTATCGTATCTCTGTCCCCACTACGGCCTTACATCATGGAGTTGGTGGTCTTTCCTGAAGACCGACGGGCGCTCCAAGTGGCGAGAGTCTGCGGGACTTTAACATCGCGGTGTTTGCGATCCCTTTGCGGGGCCTGTGGGCTTTAACATCGTGAAGCCCGCGGTCTCTGGTAAGGAGAGCAAACTCTGGAGCTCCATGCCGCGGAGAGAGTTTCAACCACCCAAAACATGGGAGTTTCGATCACCCCAACGGGGGGCTTAGATCGTCGGCTGTGGGGGCTTTAATCGCCCCAACTGTGGATGGTTTGACTGCCCCGACCGCGGGAGAACAAGAGGAAAAAGATTAAACTTTATTGCCATCCATCACAGTGAGGAATGTGGAATCCACTGTGATGGGTGTTTAAGTTAACTTTATGTGGTTGTGTGTCTTGCTGCTTTTCACTTAGTATGGTTGTATGATAACTCAAATTGCATTGTACCTTAACTGGTACATGTGACATAAACTGACCTTGAAACGTTGAGAATGGTGGGTGGGGCTGGTCATGTGAACACCACATGCCTGAGGAGATTGGTGGGACGATTAAAAGTGGTAGAGGGCGCTCTCAGAGATGTCAGATAAATTCATTACTTAAGACCTACAAGCGAGGCTCCCAGCATCAGATGAAAACGACTGAGTTCCTGTTACATCAAAGGCACTGTCAAAATCTGCTTCTGCACAAATAGTATCAACCTTGTCAACCGCTTGGATATAAATAAAGTCACCAAGAATATTTTGTTATCTCTGCAGAGGATCAGATAGTTCCCAATCCTAATGGAAAGCAAGACCAAATAGCTTGACCACTAATAAAAAGAACACTATGTGATGTTCCAAAAGGCTGAATTATACACAAACCATGTGAACATTCAGAAAAGTTCCAGACTTTGTATTAGGTACTGAATATGGACAATGAAAGAGTAAGTACAGCACTCCTGTTCCATTTCTAGCAAGCAGATGATCAAAACAAGGGATTGCAGTCAATTATGCTTGTTGGAGTACCTCTATAGTTTAAAGAGCGATGCAAACTGACAGATAACTGTTCTTGATGACCAATGTCAGTCATTTGCCAACCTTTACTACCGTCATTTCTGCAATAACATTCATCTTAGTGCTTTGTTAACACCATTTGATTTTAAATGTACAGTGGTACCATTGGAAACGTCCCATTGTGATATCAACGTGGCACTCGGCAGCTTGAGAGCCCATTGTGATTGATGCACTGCGAGTGGCATTGTGACATCACAACTGGAAGCTGCTGTAAAAAGGCTATGTGAGAAGCTGCGGTTACCATTGGCAACGTCCCATTGTGATGTCATTTGTAAATTAGATCCATTGTGATTGGACATCTGTGAGATGGCATTGTGACATCATCACAGGAAGCTGCTGGGAAAAGGGTCTCTGTGAGTAGCGGTTTTTGGCTTTTTTTTTTTAAAAGCTTTAATCGTGAATAACATGAAATATGGTATGAAATCTTAAATTAACCCGAGCACTGCGTGGAGGGGGAAATTGTGTTAGAATATGTAAAAATTTAAACGCTAGCATGTAGTGTTTTGAGGAAGATACAAAACATACAAACAGCCACACACAAGGTGGGATTTTTAATGTATAGACAGATAAATATTGGCATAGATTGGCAATAGCTGGTTCATACTGCAAACCTCAATAACATGGCTGATCATTAAACACATATTATATTGATTTAAGATAAAAAATAATATTCCAAATGCTGAATCACCAAGTCAATTTACCAGATAGTGCAGGGGATTTTTTTTCACCGATATCTGGCTCTATTGGACTGTATGATGCAGTACACAGTAAAACTGTGGTTAAATATTATACACAGTCTTTAAACTCCTAATAACTAAATTACTAAACCAATAGACCACTAAGAAATGCTGAAGCATTTCAAATCAGCACTTCTGATATCTGCAAGTAGTACAATGTGTGCAAACTGCAAGATATGTAATACATCTTTTCCCAGCCAGTTGGTAGCACCTCCCACATCCATGACCACATCACCAAAGAGGACAAGGGCATCAGTTACACCAGACAATTACCATCTGAAGATTCTCCAAGTTGCATACTATCCTGGCTTATAAATGAATTGCATTTCTTCATTGTCATTATCTAAACTCAGCTCATTATTCATCATTTTCGTGATGAAGCGGCTTGGATGTGAAATATTAACTGTTTCTCCTTCCACGATTCGGTCTGACATGCTGTGTAAATCAAACACTTTGTTTGTAATTCAGATTTCCGGCATCTGCCACAATGTTCATTTTAATCTAAATGGAAGTGCCTACGCTATATAAACTACAAAAGTTCAATCAGGCATCCCACAAACGCTGATGTTATCAGTGACGTCTCCACACTGAGAACAACATTTTCTTTTTTTTTTTAAATGTAACATAATGTATGTGATTTAAAGAGGCATCCATATCAATCAGCTAATATTTTATTATTTTAAAATGGTTCATCAAACTACAACTCTATTTCTATTACACATCCTTTGATTGGTGTTTCCTATTTGCTCATTGAAAATAACAGTGGTGATTGTTTGCCTTTTTGAGACAACTAGATTCATAAATGGATTAATAATCTAGTTGGGCTTTGTATAGCAATTTGCAACTTTCAATTTCATATCTGCACTAGCCCCAAAATTACCACGAATCTAGAACTCAATTTCACAACATACCTCAGTGAAATTTATACTTCATCTTCTAGGTTGTAAGAAATCCATTACCATAGAAATCTATCAATCCTAGTGTACAATACGCAATGAGCCCTGTTTTGGAGAGAACCTCTATCAATAGCACGTATCATTTCCCTTATCTACTTCAGTGCCTAAAGAAGATAAGCAAAATTTAATGCTAAGGTGATTTCCTATGAGAAACATATAGCTCAAAGTACTCAGTTACAGGTGGCACCATCTTATTCCATTTTCATATTATTATATTTCCATTTTCAGTTTTAATAGCCACAAAATGTTGAATTTGGGGAATGTGGACAAAACATCCTCAATAACATCATCGGTTTTAGCAATATAGTAACAATGATATAGCAACACTTAGTTCTAGTGAAAGCTCCAGAGAACACCTTGCAGATTGCTGTACAGAAAACAATTCTGCCAACATCGTATTGACTTTGACTTCAAAACTAAATGCAAATCTACCACCAGTTCATTATGATCAATTACCAGTGGTACTACAGGAAGACATGGATGCAACATCTTTACTGAGAAAAATGCTATTTCACAAGCTTTAATTAAATGATATTAAAATGACAAATGTCAATTTGAAATATTACATATTGCGAAGTCCAGCTACATTCAGTATCCTCTTTAACAGCTTGGAGTTTTGTGCAGTTGTGTACAAAGTTAGAGGGACAATGTCAGTGCCAGACAAAGTGGAGATGATTGGTTATACCTCCACTAATCATGCCAGGTCACCACTCTGGTGTAAACAACTGAGAAGAATTGTATACATTGAAATATATCTAATCTCCACTCAATGTATGTCACACAGAAATTACTGCTCTTTGATTGGGGCATGTTCCTGTCGTTTCATCTTCCTCTGCTCTTCATGTAGACTATTTAGAGCTAAATAACTTGTTTGCTCTCACACAATCTACTCCACCGCAACTCACTGCCAGATTTAGTACCAATCAAGACTCCGACTGTGAAATGAATCAGGTAACTATGACGTATAACTTATTATTACAAGGCTGTGGCCAGGACTCAAGGACTATAATGAACGGTTGGGCAGTATAGGACTTTTCTAGGACTATTCCCTAAAGCACAGATGGCCATGGGTTGATCTTATGGAGGTGTACAAAATCATGATGGGAATAAATAAGGTGAATATGTCTTTTACCTAGGATAGGGGAGCCAAGAGCCAGAGGACATTAAGGTGAGACGGACAAGATTTCATACGAATCTAAGGGGCAGATAGTGGTGAGTATATGGAATGAGCTGCCAGAAGAGGTAGACGATAATAGCATTTAAAAGACACTTGGATGGGTACATGGATAGGATAGGTTTAGAGGGATATGTGCCAAACATGAGCAAATGGGACTAGCTAAGATGGAGTATCTTGGTCAGCTTGGACAAGATGGGCTGAATGGCCTGTTTCCATGTCGTATGACTATTAAGAACAGTAGACCAGCGCAGAGACAATATAATTAACTTCCTATCAACAGTTCAGAGTACAAAATTATCCTGAACAAAAAACAATCCCTCAACCCAACCAATCCTCAAGAGTGATGAAATTCATGAACAAATACAAACAACCTGAAGACTGAACATGTTAGACACCACCTGCCAATTGGGGTGTAGGCTTTTTACCAGAGGGCAGCAGCAGTTCAGAACACCTTGCAACATTTTTCTTTTATATTTTCAAAATAGTCACATCAATATGTTCAGATTTACACAAAAGCCTCATTTCCAGGTTGCAGAATGCAGTTATGATTTCTGCACAAATTATTCTCAACATGCCACAGCAAATCAACGGTGCTGCAGAATTTCAGACGCCTTAAGCATAATTCCACTGAACTGCAGGAAACTTTATAAAATTAGATTTATTTTGGTGTCAGCAGAGGATGGGGTAGCTCACACAAACAGTTTTCAGATAGAAACATAGAAAAGAGGTGCAGGCCATTCAGCCCTTCGAGCCAGCTATTCAATGAGATCATGGCTGATCATCCACATTCAGTACCCCATTCCTGCCTTCTCCCTATATACATTTATTCCGCTGGTCCTAGGAGCTATATCTAACTCTCTCTTGAATGCATCCAGTGAATCGGCCTCCACTGCCTTCTGAGGCAGAGAATTCCACAAATGCACAACTCTCTGGGTGAAAATGTGTTTGCGCATCTCAGTTCTAAATGGCCAACCCCTTATTCTTAAACTGTGGCCCCTTGTTCTGGACTCCCCCAACATCAGGAACATGTTTCTTGCATCTAGCGTGTCCAATCCCTTAATAATTTTATATGTTTCTACAAGATGCCCTCTCATCCTTCTAAATTTCAGTGAATACAAGACCAATCATTTCATTCTTTCATCATATGACAGCCCTGCCATCCTAGGAATTAACCTCGTGAATTTATGCTGCACTCCCCCAATAGCAAGATCTCCTCACATTTGGAGAACAAAACTGCACACAATACTCCAGGTGTGGTCTCACCCGGGCTCTGTACAACTGCAGAAGGGCCTCTTTGCTCCTATTCTCAGATCCTATCGTTATGAAGGCCAACATGCAATTAGCTTTCTTCACTGCCTGCTACACCTGCATGCTTATTTTCAGTGACTGATGTACAAGGACACCCAGGTCTCGTTGCACTTACCCTTTTCCTAATCTGACACCATTCAGATAACAATCTGCCTGCTTGTTCTTGCCACCAAAGTGGATAACCTCCCATTTATCCGCATTATACTGCATCTGCCATGCATCTGCCCACTCACCCAACCTACCCAAGTCACCCTGCATCCTCATAGCATCCTCTTCACAGTTCACACTGCCACCCAGCTTTGTGTCATCTGCAAATTTGCTCATGTTACTTTTAATTCCTTCATCTAAATCATTTATATTGTAAATAGCTGCGGTCCCAGCACCGAGCCCTGCGGCACCCCACTAGTCACCACCTGCCATTCTGAAAGGAACCTGTTAATTCCTTCTCTTTGTTTCCTGTCTGCCAACCAATTTTCTATCCATGTCAATATCCTACCCCCAATAACATGTGCTCTAATTTTGCCCACTAATCTTCTGTGTGGGACCTTATCAAAGGTTTTCTGAAAGTCCAAATACACTACATCCACTGGCTCTCCCTTATCCATTTTACTTGTTACATCCTCAAAAAAATTCCAGAAGATTAGTCAAGCAAGATTTCCTCTTTGTAAATCCACACTGACTTGGACCGATCATGTTACTGCTATCCAAATACGTCGCTATTACATCTTTAATAATTGACTCCAGCATCTTCCCACCACCGATATCAGGCTAACTGGTCTATAATTCTCTGCTTTCTCTCTCCCTCCTTTCTTAAAAAGTGGGATATCATTAGCTACCCTCCAATCCCCAGGAACCGAATCAGTATCTATAGAACATTGGAAAATGATCACCAATGCATCCACGATTTCGAGAGCCACCTCCTTGAGTACCCTGGGATGTAGACCATCAGGCCCTGGGGATTTATCAGCCTTCAGTCCATCAGTCTACCCAACACCATGTCCTGACTAATGTGAATTTCCTTCAGTTCACTCCGTCATCCTAGATCCTCTGTCTCCTTGTACATCAGGAAGATTGTTTGTGTCTTCCTTCGTGAAGACAGAACCAAAGTACTGGTTCAACTCGTCTGCCATTTCCTTTTTCCCCCAGAATAAATTCACCTGGTTCTGTCTTCAAAAGTTTCCCAATCCTATGGCTTCCCACTCATTTCTGCTGTGTTATATGTCTTCTCTTTTAGTTTTATACTGTCCTTGACTTCCCTTGTCAGCCGTGGCTGCCTCTTACTCCCCTTAGAATCTTTCCTCCTCTTTGGAATGAAATGATCCTGCATCTTCAGGATTATTCCCAGAAATTCCTGCCATTGCTGTTCCACCGTCATCCCCGCTAAGGGTCCTTTTCCAGTCAAATTTGGCCAGCTCCTCCCTCATGCCTCCATAGTCCCCTTTGTTCAACTGCAATACTGTCACTTCTGATTTTACCTTCTCCCTCTCAAATTGCAGATTACAATGTCTATTTTGGTCACTCCCTCCTAAAAGTTCCTTTACCTTGAGTTCTCTTATCAAATCCAGATTATTACACAACACTAAATCCAGAGTTGCCTTCTCCCTGGTTTGCTCCAGTGCAAGCTGCTCTAAGAATCCATCTCAGAGGCACTCGACAAACTACGTTTCTTGGGGTCCAGTACCAACCAAGATGCCAGCTATTCGAGCTCCACAAGCTAGGCCAGAACACACTGAACCCATGCCTCTCATTTCTGTGGCTGTGTAACTTGAAATGTTGGCTGGCTTTACAGCGGTGGACCAACTGCAAATACCAATGGTTGATGATTTGCACCTTGGCCCACACACTTTCAAGGTACCCTAATAGCTTATGGTGTTGGAACATAGAACAGTAAAGCACATGAAAAGCCCTTTGGTCCACAGTATCTGTGCCGAACATGAAGCCAAGGCCACCTCTCATCTACCTGCATATTTCCCACTTTTCCCTGCATATCCAAAAGCCCCTTAAATGCCCCTATCGTACCTGCCTCCACCACCAGCGCGTTCCAGGCACTCACCACATTGTGTAAAAAAGGTGCCACGCACATCTCCTTTAAACTTTACCCCTGTAACCTTAAAGCTATGCTCTCTAGTATTAGATTTTATCCATCCTGGGGAAAATACAATATACAATACAATACAATACCATTTATTTGTCTTCAAAAGGTTCTGACTATCCACCTTATCTGCATTGCAAAGTATTTTCTGTTGAAAAGCATTTTCACTGATTCCAAATTGTTCTGATGATCAAGAACAGTTTAAAAAGGTTAAATAATTACTATTTTTTAAATATTCAGAAATAATAACCACTTCAAAGTCGATTATTTTTTTATAATTCACTACTGAGCTTTGTTGGCAAGGTTAACATTTATGGCTCATTGTAACTATTCTCGAAAGGTTGAGATGAGCTTGAACTGTTGTCCTCCTGATGAAGGTACTCACACAATGATGTTGAGATAAAATTGAACTTTTAATGAAGGGCACCGACCTCTTAAAATGATTGATAACAAACTAGATGCATCAACTATGGCTGGTGTAATACCAAGAGTTCAGATACATCTCTTCAGCTTGGTCAGCAAGAGGCCAGATATGCAGAGCCATAGGGCTCCAGAACACATACCATAACCTTCCCATAATCTTCCCATTAGCCTTCAGTGACATCAAGCCCACAAAATACATACATCACCATTCTCTCTATATCAAATTGATTTCCAAGTCATTGCCAGCAGAGTTTGTGAGTCATAGAGATCTACAGCACATGAACATGCCTCTCGAACCACCACGAGTCTGCCGATTCTTCAGCCCATCTACACTAATCCCATTTGTCCTGCTAGGCCTAACCTATTCAAGTGTCAGTCCAAAATGTTTCTTCAACATGGTGATTGTATCCGATTCCGACATCTTCCTTGCTGTGCATTCCTGGTTATCAAGCACTCTATGAATAAAATACTTAAACCTCAAATTCCTTTTTTTTTAAATAATATTTTTATTAGAAGCATGTACATATCATAATCAAAACACATTTTGTATATCAATTGCATATTGTTAATAGATGGGATTCCGACTATCAAAATAATAGTGGCCCTCATTTATCAATTGCATATTAACTCTGCTTCTATTTGTGGTTTTATTTTATAGATAGAAAGTGAGAAGGAAAAAAAAAACACGATAAAAAAAGAATAGAATAATTTACCGATAATACAACTTTGGAGATAGATCCGTGGATTATAAAACATAACTATTCATCTAATCTTGAGTTCGAGCTTCAGTCAGCCTTCAGTGCCGGACCAATTTACCCTTTCAAATTCCTTGTTTTCACCTTAAACTTATGCCCGCATGTATTAGATACCACAACAATGAGAAATAGATTTTGACTCCCTATCCTAACATGCAATAGATCAAAGTCACAGCAAATGCTGAAACTAACACAGCATGGTAAAAGATCGAATGCTGCTCTGGAAACCTTGAAAACTGCTATTTATGTCTTCTAAAAACAGTATTAGTATGATAAACAATGCTGTTTAAAGATGAGGCAATAGAACCAATAAGGTTGTTCCTGACTATGTGAAATAATCACTTTTCCCAATCTTGTTGCAAAATATTTTGCATGAATACAAATGTAAATATTTTTGAATGGATCCTTTTATTGCATTTACCCATTCCACAATGGACAGGAAAAAAATATTTTTAATATTTTTAAGATTGTTGTCCTGTTTTGATGCACTGATGACCTGGGTTGAACTCAATATTGGAAAGCAGTAACAGAGGCAGCAGAAACTGACAGCTGAAAAAATGAGGCAGACACTGAATGCTGAACACCATTATCACCCATATAAGCATTTAAGAACTGTGCAACAAGTCACAACATCCATCAAAGGTGAAGGATGCCACAATATGGTTGCTTAAATAGTTTGCAGCCACCCCAAAATAATTTTTATCTTGATGCAATATTTGATTTTAAGCAATACATGTGGGTTTGCTAATTTCTGAAGTGAGATGTTCCCAGTCTAGCGATCAATATCTGTACACTTTGCGATTCTGCCAAGTACTCGGACAACAATATGCAGGGTCTTGCAATGTGTGGGTGGGAAAATATGGTAAAACCCAGTCATATTACTCCACCAATATGTTGCATGCTCCACCTGATAGCTCAGCCCACATGTAACTCTCATTACCCCTACTGCAGATAGGTATGGGAAAGCTAAACATGGGAGAAATATACATTATACAAGGGTAAAACTCAATCTATAACTTGTCGAGAATTTACTCGTGTTCACTGCTCCATCACTGGGAAATTAAAAAAAAATAGATGCTGTTAATCCGAGGTTAAAAACAGAAAATATTAGCGACATTCAACAAGTTAGGCAACATCTATGGAAAGAAAAACAAAGCCAAAGTCAAATTTATTCATCACATGTACCTGAAGGTGCAGTGAAATGAATTTGCCAGCAGTGATACACTTAAAAAAAAGAACACATAATGCACAATAGAATTTAACATAAACATCCACCACAGCATTCTTCACTTTGGGGGAAGGCAACAAAGTTCAGTCAGTCCTCCTCCTTTGTTCATCCGTGATCGGGGCCATAAACCCCCCGTAGTCGCCGCTATGGATGGCCAGATGTACAGGCCCTCTCATCGGGAAGATCCAAACTCCGACATTGGGACGGTCAAACACACTCAGCGGCTTGGAGTGCCCGAATCCACCACTTTCCTACCGGAGACCACGGCTTCAAAATATTATAGGTCGCTCGCCAGCGGTCAGAGCTCTTCTCTGGCGATCCCCGGCAAGGGATCCTAGACTCCGGTGGTAAGTCTGCTCCACTCCCACGGCTAGAAGCTCCGCAGACCACAGCCCCATGATTTCAAAGTCACCAGGCCAGCGATCGGAGCACTCCTCTCTGGCGATCCCCAGCAAGGGTTCACCCCGCTCCGCAATTGAAAAGTTTAAGCTGCGCCCGCTGCTGAAGCTCTGGGTCCGTCTCCGAGAAAGGCCGCTCCAACCCATGCTGTGAGGCCACGAGGGAGGCGACATGATAAAAAGTCGAGGAGGCGACCAAAAGCAGTTTCCCCCTTTTCCCCCTTTCCCCCCCCCCCCCCTATACAAGACATAACGAGAGACACCTAAACTAACATTTGGGCACACCAAAAAAAACAAAGAAAGTCAAAATAATGAACACGCTGCTGTCAGGGCAGCCGACTCGCAGCGCCCCCAACTGACCATCTGATGATCAAAAATTTGTTTTTGTTACATAAACACATTGCCTGACATGCTGAGTGTTTCCAGCATTTTCTGTTTTTATTTTGGTTTCCATTATTTATTTCATATAAGCATGAAAAATTATTTTTCATTCAAAAAGTTCCCGTGCTTTCAGTTTAAATCTATAAATTCAGAACATTGAAGCGAATCAGAAACATTCGTTTAAACTAGAAATAAAAGATAGTAATAGAATTAACCAAGTTGAACAACATTCATAAAATACTGTACGCCTCTGAATATGCTGACCTTGACACTCTTCTCAGGCAGGTCCAAAAACTGACAGATAGTTTGAAGAAGTACAGAACAGACAATGTATTCATATTCAGGCTGTTTTTTGATTGAAATGGACGGAGGAAGTCCACGTTAAGAACCTTGATAATTTAAGAGGGGGCAGACATTAACAAGACAAAGCAATTGAACTCAGTACAGATTCAGGTTAGTTTATTGTCATATACATCTGGGCGCAAAGAAGTTCCTTGCTTGCATGAAGTTCAGAGTAACCAGTACACATAAATTATAAGGTAGACGAAAATGCTGGAGAAACTCAGCGGGTGAGGCAGCATCTATGGAGCGAAGGAATAGGCGATGTTTCGGGTCGAGACCCTTCTTCAGCTTGCTAATATAAGCCAGCATGAGAATGCAAAGAATCTACAAAAGCTAAATGGTTAAATTGGCAGGAGAGCAGCAGAGCAGATAGTATTGGTGTGACACAGATCCACTATCAGCTCCGCCATTAGTGTGCAATTTACACATGATCCCTGTGACAACATTAGTTTTCTCCGGATGCTCCAGTTTCAATTCTCATGCTGGTAGGTTAATTGGCTACTGCAAGTTACTCTAAGTATAGTTAGTTAGCAAGGAAATCAAGTTGATGGGCAAGCAAGTGGAAATAAATGACAGGAAAGTAAGCAGAAGCTGGAAATGAAGGAGGGCATTCAACCCATCGAGTTTATTTTGTGAGGAAAAATGTGAGGAATGTATGAGAAATGAATGACTGGGCAAGAAGATGGCAGAAGATGCGTTCATTCACGTAGGGGAATAGCAAAAACAGAATCATTTTAATAGGGGAAACCTGCCACTGTTGTTGCATCAAGGTGTCTGGGTTTGCCAATGCATAAAACACAAAATCAATATGCAGATGTTGCATGCAATTATTAACTTTCTTGCCTTCAATACAAGTTTGTTGGAGTGCAGGAGTAAACAAGCCTTGCTGCAGCTGGATGGGGCTTTGACAAGACCCCACTGGAGTACTGTGTCTCCCTCTCCCTGACTCTCAGTCTGAAGAAGGGTCTTGACCCGAAACAAAACCCATTCCTTCAATGGAGAGAAGCTGCCTGTTCCACTGAGTTACTCCAGCATTTTGTGTCTATCTTCAGTGTAAACCAGCATCTGCAGTTCTTTCCTACATTGTACTATGCACAGTTTTGGTCTCAGTACACAAAGAAGGGTATGTTAGTATTATACCAAAGACTCATTAGATTGGTTCCTGGGATGAGAGGACTATTTTCCAATAAGATTCTCTGACACACAATGACATTTAGAAAAATGAATGATGTTTTTATTAAATCGTCTATGATTCTTGGAGGAATTGATAGATTAAATGCTGACAAGCCATTTCTTCCAGCTGGAGTGTTTAGAAAAGGGGGTACAGTCTCAGGTCAGAGTCAACCACTTAATATTGAGATGGAAAAGAAAAACCTTTACTGAATCTATGGAATTTGCAATCACAGCTGTGCTCAATCATTGAGCATCTAAAAACATAGTATTTTGAGCATTCACATGGCCTGACCATAAATAATGACTAATCTCCCCAATTTAAGTATATTTCCTACAGCATTATGCCATTAATGTCTCAGGACACAGCTAAGTGTAAACATTGATTAATTAAGGTTATATGATGCTGTAAGGCACAATACTGGCCTGAGCAATCTGTTTTGTGTGTTTCATGGTCCTGCCACATTTTCTTACAGCTGTTTTAACTATGTTTTTCATTCCACACGGTATAATTTAACAGTATCTTTGAAAGCAATTCCTTAGCACGAAACAAGAATCACTCTCATTTGACATCACCATTTTCAGGCACAATACATTAATCCCTGTTGCCGATACAACTCCCCAGCACAAAGAAAACCAATCATTCCCAGCTGGCAAAGCAACTCCCAAGCTCACAAACAAATCATTTCTGCTTGACAGCAAAACATTCACGCTGAAGAGCAACCCCGTTCTGGGCAAGGCTGTTCTGCTAAATATGAAAACAAATCACAGATCCAGAGTACAAAACCCAATCTGATTTTGTTTGGCAGTACAGCTCATCCACTTTAAAACTTACCATCAAACCAATTTGACTGTCATCAACTAGACACCTGCCTCTGGCTGAAAGATCCAATTAAAATACTTGGCAGTTACTCTCACAAGAACGTTCCATTATTAGCTGCGGCTGGCTTTACTACTGTACGCTTTCACTTTCCCCCAACTCAATTATAACAGCAGTGCACAACCCTGAAACATTCTGGGTCGGTCATGACTGTAAACAATCGTGAAAATGTCTTATTCCACCAAAGTTTCTATTAACTTTCACCGCAACAACATCCTTTCAATGTGCAATCATGCCTCAATGTTTTCATTGATATGACAGTCAAAACGAATCATGAAAAATAAAGTTGATATTTGGTACCAGCTTCAGCTTTAAGGTGGTACTGCCAATAATTTGATTGCAGTCCACTCTTCCCTCTATGGGCCATGAATGCTCATCATCAATGAAATGGCAGTTAAATACCAATCCTATTAATTCCTATTAAAAACGATGATCCAGCTGATGAACTACAACCTTTGATATATTTAATAACGATTAATATAAATCACATCATCCATTACACTTATCAATTCCATGTAATTCCACAAAATACTGCCACGGCTTACTAAAATTCACTCTGACATCAGATGTTTCATCAGATCTCATTACAAGTTCATCCCGATTTGATATATGCCTTCGCAGAATAAAATGCAAAAATGACAACATTGATTCTGGGCAATCACTGGTGCTCAGCCACACCAGGTGGAAAGAAAGCATTTATAATGGTATTGAGAATGTCAGGCAAAGCATTAGAGGAAATCCCACAAATAGTATCAGTAGATCAACACCAAAGGAATATTCATAATGAAATGGGTCAGTTCTCTGGTTAGATGATACCTGCATAGTGTGTCCATTCTTTATTGCTCAGAATGGAAAGAGATTTAAATGCAAAAGGTCATGCAGAAAAAAATTACTGGTATACGGGTGCCAAGTTACAAAGAAAGGTTAGAGCAATAGTTGAAGATGAACATATAACATCTCTTATATGAAAATGATTGAATCACTGTTATTCAACATGGAAGCAGGCCTTTTGGCACAACTTCTCCATGCCGACTAAGGTACTGACCTGAACTGGTCTCATTTGCATACATTTGCATTGCTTGTAGACTTCAGGAGAGCTCCACCTCCCCTCACCATCAACAGCACCTCAGTCACATCTGTGGAGCCATTTAAGTTACTTGGAACCATCATTTCCAAGGACCTTAAATGGGGGGCCATCATTGACTCCACAGTCAAAAAGGAACAACAGAGGATGTACTTCCTGCGGCAGCTGAGGAAGCACAATCTGCCACAGGCAATGATGGTCCAATTCTAAACGGCCACCGTAGAGTCTGTCCTCACCTTCTCCATTATGGTCTGGTTTGGCTCAGCCACCAACCACGACATCCGGAGGCTGCAGCGAATCGTCCGATCAGCTGAGAAGGTTATTGGCTGCAACCTTCCATCCATTGACGAACTGTACACTGCAAGGGCCAGGAAGCGAGCAGGTAAGATCATCTCTGACCCCTCTCACCCTGGCCACAAACTCTTTGAATCGCTTCCCTCTGGAAGGCGACTCCAGACTGTCAAAGCCAGACATAAAAACAGCTTTTTTCCACGAGTAGTAGCTCTACTCAATAACCAAAAATCTGTAGCCTCCTTTTGCTCTGCTATTGCACGTTTAATCAATGATGTTTTATTATTAATGTTTAATGTTTTATGTGTCATTCCTAACTGTATGTCATGTTGTCACTTGCACGCGGAGCACCAAGGCAAATTCCTTGTATGTGAATACTTGGCCAATCAACGTATTCGTTATTATTATTATTATCTGGCCTGTATCCCTCTCAACCATTTCCACCCATGTACCTATTCACTCCTTTACAACTTTCTCTGGCAGATCATTCTGACCATCATCTGTATGAAAATGTTGCCTCTCAGGTACCCTTGAAATCTTTCCCTCTTACCTTAAACCTACACACTCTATCTAGTTTTAAATTCCCCAAAGCTGGACAAAGACTGTGACCATTCATGATATCCATGCCCCTCATGATTTTATAAATCTCTAAAGGTTACCCCTCAGCCTGCTATACTCCTCCTCGCATCCACAAAATAAGGATTCTTTACCTCCAATTGCAACTTCAATTTCTTTTACATTGACAATGCCTTGAGAATTAAAGTGTGTGATATCTCCAGGTCACAAGAAAGAAATGTCTAGTAGTTGTAAGCATGTTTATAGTTCCTAAGGCACAAAACCGGACACAGTAATTCAGCAAGAATGGCAGAGGTTCAAGTGCTTGCATCACAGCAGCTCTGGGGTGTGCTAAGGTTAATAACTTGCTGCAATGTCTGGAAACTCAAAAGTTCCAGAGGTTGGGACTAGGCAAGTGTCAATGGAAAAGAAAATGAGGATTCGGGCTTGGCAGTAACCAGGATTGTCTTTAAACGTAGAACGGTGCTGGTTGCCTCAAGATATATTGATCTTCCACAGTGTTCTTTGAGCACATGTTTGAACTTTCATTTACATATGCACAGATCATTCCACATATTAACATGCATTCTTTAAATACTAGTACAATCATCTTGAAATTATTTCAAAATACCTCACAAATAAAATAAGCTCTGTCTTCATTTTTTTAATTACATTCTTAAATAGATATCTTTGGAAAATTCAAGAATCAGCCAAAGCCGTGCAAAACAAACTATTTCAGCATCAATTTAATTTTTTTTTTTTTTAAGAATAAGTACTTGTAAATGTATATGCTACCTTAATCCTTTCCTCCGTGTCCATTTGGTCTTGATGTTCAAGTCAGTCAACCGAGAAAGTTGCTTCACTTGTCCATTTCCAACTTTTATTGATGGACTATTATGATCACGTGTAAAGTCATAATCTAAGTCTTCACAAGTGCTATCTGCAGACAACATAATAAAATAATTAAAAGAGTATAAGTGAAATATGACCACAAACATTGAAAACTGTTTCGAATTCCTGCATGAAGAAATATTAATTGAACACGGGTGGAGGCTACTTGCCCCTTAAACCAGTCTGACCATTCAGAAAGATAATAGCTGATCTGGTATCTACTAAATATAATACGCTATGTACATTGTCTCTTAATATATTTGGCTGAAAAATTCTTAACATTATGTAAAGTGATGTGGGGAGCAACCATAGGTCATGGTCAGTAGTTGTACCAACGACAGGCAAGAAAGAGATCGCCTGAAAAATGAATAACCTGGTGACATCCAGAAGGTTAAAACGCAGAACCACAATTATTGTAATCTCAGGATTGCTCCCTGTGCCATGTACTGGGCTGCATTGACAAGAGGAGGAACTCCCAAAATGTGAACTGAAAAACCCTGTTTGCAGGTAAAGGGGCATTTGGCAGGGGGGAACAGGAACAGGTCCTTTGGCATGCAATGCCGGTGCAGAATGGGATGCTAAATTAAACAAATCTCCACCGCCACCAGGTTATCTATTTCCTGTATATCTGAAAGATTTAGTTATTAATTGATTGTTGTCATATTTAAGCTTTCCTGTTGTAAAAGGTCAATTGTAATGCATGATGGGATTTGGACAACTTCCATTGTGACAAGGGTTTTTTTTAACTTAAAGTGAAAAGTTCGCAGCTCTCTTGAAAGGTTTTTTATGTAAGTTGAAGAGGTTAATCAGATAAGAAGGGGCCCAGAGGATTCCATTGGGGTGACTGGCTTTTGGCAAAGAGTGAAAAACAACTCCATATTTGGAGGTGGATGATGGTTTTTGTACATTACATCATGCATTTGATTTTATTTCAGTACGTATATAAACTCGCGTGTTCTGGTATTTCTTTGTGTGTGCTGCTGGAGATTCAGACGTGAAACTGTTGCCTCTGAGTCTCTCAGTCCACACCCGTCAGACGTTAAATTAAAGCTTTGTATGGTCTTAAGAATTTATATTTTGTCTTTTTAAGTGAACTTTTTCATAACCATATGTCTGTCTAAAAGCCTCTTGCACGCTTCATCCTTCAGGCCTTGCCTCACATTCCAGGCACCCATAACTCTGCATAAAAAATATTTCCCTCACATCTTAGTTGAACTTTTCCCCTTTGACGTTAAACGTATTCCCTCTAGTCTTTGACGTTTTCACACTGGGAAATAGATTCAACCTATGACTTTGTACAAAGTATTAGTTGGACTACACTTGGAATGTGAATTGTGAAGTTCTGGTCGCCACACTACAGGGAAGATGTGATTTAGCTAGAGAGGCTGCAGAAAAGGTTAACAAGAACATTAACTGGATTGGCAGGTTTGAGCTGACCCAGAATGAGCTGTCATAATTAGTGGTGGAGGCAGGAACAGTAGCAACAGTTAAACATCATCCATACAGATACTTTAATGAGCAAGACAAATAGGGAATTTAAATTAAAGCACGCAAGTGGGATTAGTATAAATGGGTGGGCCAAAAGGCACTGTGTGCACTGTACAAAATCACTTTATAAAACTATCAACTAGACAACTAGTTGGCCAAATCATGGGTGGTGATGAGTCAGCATCCCAGAGAGAAATAAAACACTGGGTTGAGTGGAACCAAACAACAACTTCTCACTGAGCATCATCAAGACCAAGGAACTAACCGTTGACTTCAGAAAGGGTAAGTCATGTGCCAGTTTTCATTGGTGTGTTGGCAGTGGAGTTAACAGCATTTAACGTCTCCAATGACCTGTCCTTAGCCCAGCACATAGATGCAATTGTTAAAAAAGCATGCCAGCACCTCTACATTCTTAGAAGTTTGAAGAGGTAAGGCATGTCACTGAATACTCTAACACATTTCCACAAATGTACTGCAAAAATTATCCTGAACTATCCAGCAATCATGTTTCTTCCCCTCCAAGGGGCCATACTCCCTTCTCGCTGCTACCAATTGGCGGAAACTACAGAATCATGGTTCAGGAACAGCTACTGAGACGCAAATATCAGATTCTTAAACCAACCTGAGCAATCCTCATCCTCCATCAGCAACAGAACAAAATGGACAATCTCTTGCACTATCATGAACTTGTTTTCTAATTACATAATTCTTCACTAATGTCTTGTTATTTGCAGCCTTTTTCCTCTCATTGTCTTGTAGAATTTATGTGCTATTTATGTTTTTTGTATCTTCGCTAAGCACTGTTCCTGTGGTGCTGCTGTAAGCAAGATTTTCATTGTACTTTATCTCAATGTACTTGCATTTGAGCAATAAACTCGACTTTAAGAGTCTAGGTGCACTCCTTGATGCAGTAGTGAGCAGCAAACTGTAAGATATGTCATTCAACCTGGTATTATCCTGTTTGGAAGTAGAAAATAGCTGTGACTTTGGCCTCCACAGGGAAATCAATCCAGGCAGACACATAAAGTCAAGAGTTTTTTTATTGTCATATGTCCCAAAATGGAATATATATGTAAAAAAAATAAACAGACATAAACAAATTTGGCTGCATTTCAGTCATGGGGGGGGGGGGGGGGGCAACAGACCTCAGTGAGAACACATAATGCGGGTTGAAAGCTTGCCCTTTAAACACCAGAGTCTCAAGAGAAACAAGATTAGTAAAAGCTGGTTGCTCTGTGAATAAATAAGAATTGTCATTTTTTCAAAACTACAAGTTTTACTGGAGAACATTTGGCCAGAACACTATCATTGACAATACTTTGCGGGTGAGAGGGGTGGAAAGGAAAGACAACAATTTAAAATGCAACCATAAATGCCAAGGGTCCTGTGAGTACCAAGTCACCCAGAAATGGATTAAGCTCACCTTCAAATACATAGCTTCGTATTTTTAGTTCTAAAAAAAATGTCAGACGGACCTGCAAAGGGTGGTTGGGCAAGCAGATAGCATAAAATCCACAAATGTAATGTTTAAGGCATTTATTCAGATGTACACTGAAACTTCTGAAAAATGACTATTGACTGTGGTACAAATCTAATAAAAATGGTGACTGCATTGTTAGCAGTTGAACTATTTATAATACTGCTACGACCTCTGGAGGTTTAATGAAGAACTTCTTCCAATTCCACAAAATATTAAAAGATGCGTAACTTTTTTTCTCCATATTAGTAACTTAGTATACTTGTTAAAAATACTTAACTGATGTTCTATAACAGATAACAGCACAAACTATTCAGCCATTAATAGACAAAGCGTCAGGCAAGAGGTGAGGGAGCCCCACTGAGACTAGACGCGTAATGTTGGTATTTACAACGGGAGTAGCAACAACAGCCGCTTCAACCGGTGAAGAAAGGCTTGCTTGTGCAGACTGGTGGCATCGGCCCTCGTTTTAAGGTGAAATGACACGAAGTGCTAAAGTAATTCAGCAGACTGAATGAGTCTGAAGAAGGGTCCCACTTCAACTATTTATGTTCTCCAGCGATGCTGCATGACCCACTGAGTTACTCCAGCACTCTGTGTCCTTCTGTATATTAACTATCACATTCAGTTCTTTGTTTCAACTACATACAATTATAATACCGTAATCCATTATATCGTTATTGGTAATAACAGACATCATTCCCCTCTGTCAAAGTTCGTTTCTTAAAAGCAGATAGCAACAAAAACTGTTAAAGGTAAAACCACAAATCTTTAATTGATTTGTCAGACGGGAATGGTGATCTACAATGAGAACAAATGTTGCTCAATGCTTCTTGGGCTCCCATTCACAGATCAAAGGACAGTTAGCACAATTATACATTTTTCTTATCAATAATGCACACCTACCAAGTCTGAATATGGCATGACTGAAAGATTCTGTAGCCTTTCAGAATATAAGAAAGCTGGGTCCAAATCAAGCTCATCCAATAACAAGTTATTACTTATCTCTGGAGCATCAACGATTTTTTTTCAATCTTGGCTACTTTATGGCCTTGAAAAGAAGCACGTTATTACACAGGCTGCCATCTTAATGTCTTTATTGAAAAGACAACCTGCCCTCCATATTGTGTTCCATATAATTTACAATGTCATTCAGACTTGGCATCATCATTCTTTTGTTTTCCTCGGCCATGCTTTTGTAGAAGAACAACTCCATTTTAGATTTGACTACTAGCTCTTTCATTCCCTCCTTTTTATCAAATGTGATAACATTCACAGTCCTTTGTAGGTACACACAATGGCAGCAAGCATTAGAGCAATGAGTAGCAGAATGATAGAGCCATAATATATCACAGTACCCCAAAGTCCATCAAACCAAAGGTATAGCTACCAGTTCAATACTAGCCCAAAGTCCATCAATGGTATGGCAACCAGTTCTCACTCTCTTCATTGACAACCATCCTGATGAAGCTTGTTTAGGGTCAATGGATCAGGTGCCACCTGTAGGCGGTGTAATCCTTTCAGCCTTTATTGGGGTTGTGCCATAAAGTTCGCACCTGTCTGAGGGTGTTGCCAGTCTCTTCGTAGATCATTGCACAGGTGAGGTTCTCCCCCCCTCTCATACTGTGGTGGGGTTTATCACCTTGGTCTAGACGCAAGCGTATCCGTGGGTTTGGACAGCTTCACCTCCCAGTAGGTTTAGGTGGCCTGCTTCCACATCACCACGTGGAAGCGGCTGCTGGACTGCAAGCCAAAGACAAAACCAGTGTAGATTGTGGTCTGTGTTGATGTAGAAGGTGCCACTGAAGTTGATGGTGTTGAACTCCTCAAATCCAACAGCAAGGCCAGGGTCAGAGTTGGCGGTCTGCAATAACTCCCCGCCCTTGTTGTGCACTACCCAGTTAGGAACAATCTGCATCGTCCCCTTTGGAACTTCCTCAGGTCAGTCTCAATGATGGCGCTGTTCTCGGGGCTCATATCATAGATATCTGGGATGTTGTTGTCAAAGTCGTTCTTGTAGTTGTCTTCTCTGCTGTCACCATCGGCATCGATCTGGTCAGGGTTGGGAACAAAACAGCAATTGTCCTTCTCATCAGAAATGCCATAATTGCAATCCTCATCAATGTCCTGATTGTCATCACACCGATTACCTACCAGGTCTGAGTCATTGTCTTCCTGGATAGGGTTATGCATAATCTCTTTCAAGAGCTCCATGTGTTTCAAAATGTTCAGCTTCTCTCTCTCTCTCTCTAGACCCTTGGTCATACGATAGAGCTCAAAATGCTTCATGATTGTTGATCAAATGTGGTTTGTCTTCCCAAAGTTGTGACCAAAGGCTTTGCACTTCCTTCTGATCTGTAAAGATGTTCTTTCATTGTATGGATCAGCTTTACATGGCGCTGCTGGTAGCGATCAATCAGAAACACCTTGTTACCTCCTGGGTGGGGGCAAGGTCTTTCACGCAGTCTTCATGCTGCACTTTTATATGTTTCTTAAGTCCGTCAACTGTAAACAGCACAGCAACCCTTATACTGGCATCAATACACGGTGGGGAAACCTTCCCTTTCCAAGTTTGACTTAGGTTTCCGGCCACGTTTTTGTTATAGATTGTTTCTTCACATCTTTAATATTGCACTTCTTAACTGGTAACTTACTCTTCTTCTTCCAATATGGTTGAAAAGACTCATCTGAAGAGCCATTCTTAACTTTTGTTTCTCTGTCATCTTCACTTGACGAGAAGAACTTTTTTCACACAGAGAGTGGTGAATCTCTGGAACTCTCTGCCACAGAGGGTAGTTGAGGCCAGTTCATTGGCTATATTTAAGAGGGAGTTAGATGTGGCCCTTGTGGCTAAGGGGATCAGGGGGTATGGAGAGAAGGTAGGTACGGGATACTGAGTTGGATGATCAGCCATGATCATATTGAATGGCGGTGCAGGCTTGAAGGGCCGAATGGCCTACTCCTGTACCTAATTTCTATGTTTCTATGTTTCTAAATACATTTCAGAAATATCACTGGACTCCAATCCATCCACAACATAATTTCTTATAGAACAAGATGTTTCATTGCAGTTAGCTGTTTTTTTTTTCACATTTAATGGTTGAATTACATCTAGTACCTGAACTTTTTCCCAAGAGCATTCTGTATATTCAGGATCTGAGCGCAAGAACATATCCTTCTTCAATGGGGATTCCCAGTTGTCCACATCCACTGACCGTGGCTCCACTGTATGTACAAGGCTGAAAGTCTGCTAACACTGGGACAGGTTGATGCTTTGCAACATTATCACCCTCACCATTTTCAGTTACTGTTCCATTCCGAGGTGAAAGGGTTATTGAACCATCCAGAACTTCCTCCATTGAGTCCTTATTTCTACTGGATGGGCACTGTCCCTCATTCAAAACAACACTGCGATTTGAATGCATGTCCAGGATGTAACTGTGGCAAACTTGAATCCTGCCTCACCACAACACCAACTAGCTTCTTCCCCTCTGTTATCAGTGTTCTGAACAGTCCTTCCAATTGCTAGTATTCTGCCTGAGGCACCTCTACCCCATTGCAGACATTGGACTTTGTCTCTGGAACTGGTGTGCTATAATGCTCAGAACTATGTTCTCCACAATAACCTTTCCTTTGCTCTACCTATTTTAGGTGAGCCTGGCTTGATTGCCTTTATTCATGTTAATCCGTTGTGTCTTGCTGACATTGAAAAAGGGTGCAAGATCCTTTAGACTCATCATTTAGCTGTTGAATAACTATTAACTGGGTTCCTGTTTAATTAATGTTTCCAAACCTAGCTGACTTGATTCAGTTTCAATAGGTTTGTTTTTATCTGTATTCTAGGTCAAGGGATGAACCATGGACATCTGAACATTCAAATTGTGAGCCTTCCCGAACCGCTACTCACATTGGTCACAAGCAAATTCAAGTTCTGCCTTGTGCTTGGTCATATGGTATTTCAAGGATGCTCTTTGCCTGCACTGGAAACCACAAACTTCACACTGCAAAGGTTTTGCTCCAGTATGGCGCATTTGGTGAACTGACAGTTGTTTCCGCTGTTTGAAAGTCTGTCCACATTCATCACAAATGTAGTTTCTTTTCACAAGCGAGTCATTCTTTCTCCCAAGTTGTCCATCAGCGTGTGAAACCAGCATTCTTCTTCCTTCTCCATCAGTGCCAACTGGCTGTCTGATCCATCCCAACTCAGCTACTCATTTTGATCCGGGCTGGGATTTACCTCAATCCAGTTCTGTAACTGAGTTGCACTCCAAAATCAAGGCTTTTCAACTCCACAACCTGATTGCTCTCCTTCAGCTGCTGTGTGATGGAAGCGAGATGGTCATTTTCAGACTGGGCCCTGATGAGCACATTTCTCATCTGTTTCAGCTCGGTCTGTAGCTCTGGGATATGCTGCCACCTTTTTCTGGTTACTTCAAGAACCTGTGGTAATGGATCCATCTTGGTCAGTGTTATAAACATAACGACAGTTGTCAGCCTTATTCAGGACGTCTTGGTGCAGCAATTGTTTCCCGAAGCCCAACCCATCTGGGCCAACCTCAGGATAAAAATTAGGATCAATAGCCCCATCGTCCTTTCTTGGTTCTCCTCCATTTACAATCAATCTGATCAGATGTCTCCAATGGGGGTAATCTTCAATCTTCACGGCAGTTGGTGTCGGAGTAGCACCTGATACAGTCCCCTCCAACACAGTCCCAATTTTGTCCGATCCCAGTAGTATGTACGGTGTCTGTGTTCAACTGGCAGTGGCTTCTGCATTTTCAACCCCTGTGAATGCAAGACTGACAAGGTTGTGCTTATTTGCTGTTGTATGCAATTAATTAATTGCTGTGGGCCTGTAGGTCATAACTAACTTCCACACTCTTTAGTGTCCTATTCATTCCCTCCACTAATCCAGAATTCTACTGGTTGTGGGGGATGTGAGATCACTAATTAACTACCTATAAGGCAGACCCTTTAAAAATAGATCATTATTAAAAAAACAATTTAAAAATATTCCCAATTGTTCCAATCTATCTCCCAAAATTTACAATTTCAAATTAACAGATTTTGTTCTGAGATAAAGGCATCTCCAATCTCATCTAACACATCTACCTGAATGCCACATGGTCATCGTGGAATTCAGGTCTCTATTTGAACTCGATTCAAAAGGTAAGAAATAGGGGGAAAAAAATTAAAGTTACGAGAAAACAAAGAATAAACAATTAATTTTCATTGATTGCAAACTCATTCAATGACATCCTATTTCATCTGACATGGACCATTTCATCAAAAGGGGTATGAATATAGCCTGGCACTGGATGTCAAGCATCCCGATAGGCTTTGGGAGAAATTAAAAAGGCATAGTGAAATCCTGAACACAGGAAAATGAAGCTGCTAGTATCTTGGTAGCATAGTCTTGAAAATAACACTGAGCACTTGAGTTAGATAAGAAACAGAACTTGGATGAGTAACAACTCGAAAGAACATGGAGATTCGAGTAATCAGATAAGAGCCAGAACTTGGATGGGTGACAACTTGAAATAACTTTTTTAAATACCTTTTTAGAGAGCTTTTAGTTTTGGTTTTGAACACATACTACCCTTCAAACATTGAAAGAAAAATAATACAAAAAACAGAAAAAATATACATCAATTACACAAATTTATCCGAGAATTAACCAAAGTGGCGCAACCCCCTTGTTTCCAACAAAATCGTGCAAAACATTAGAGACATCTCTCTGTATTAATTTTACATTCCCCTCCCTTATCTGACAAAAGCCGTTCTGTTTAAAAGAATCTTTGTTTCTATGGGAACCAATTTGCAGAATTTGTGAACTAGGACTGGGAAGTTTACAAAAGTCATCTTCTTTGTTGGAGTGAGAATTTAAAATGAACAAAGATAGTAGTTTAATGTAATGGTGGGCGTGCTAATGTTCAAAATGGGAGTGATCTGAGCTGTGATTGGACAGTGATCCAGATTGTGATTGGCCACCTCCCCCTTCTTCTACAGACAGGGTCGCCATTGCCAGACATAGCGTCTCGAGAGGGCCTCGATAAGATCTTTGCTCGAAGGACCTCGAGAAGACTTACTGGTACCTGTTTTGTTCTCTGAACTCATATCAGCGCTTTCTTTCTCTGCCTTAGCCCTTATCTCCTATTCCTCTGCCCACTGGCATTCCGTCTGAAGTACTTTCCATTCTGTTACTAGTTCTGTCTTTATTCCACAATTCCATTTCTCTTTTACAAGCATAATCCATCCAACTACTATCTCGTGACTCCACCTACTTCTTTTCTGCCTTTCCCTCTCTCTCTCTCTCTCTCTCTCTCTCTGACTTCAATAGTCTCCACATTTCATATGCCTCCTACTATTCAAGACACATTACTCAAACATTTGATCAATGTATAATTCAATATTCTATAATCCTTGTTGTTTTGAGGATTCAAATAAAACATGTGTTGTACAGCTGTCTTTCCCTCGCTCTTATCCAAATTATTTCCATGTTTATCCAATCTCCAAATCACTTCATAGTACACAACTTAGTACACAAATTGTAACAAACTTTTTCAGCCTGTTAAACCCAATCCTTTATTTGTAACAAACCTTTGAAGTCTATAAATCCCAATCCGGCTACTCTCTTTGGTAGCAAATTTACAAGTTTTTTCAAAACACTGTCTCCTCAAGACACATTGTCTTTTCAATACACTTCTTTTCAAGACACCTTGACTTTCCAATACACTCAGTGACAAAAACTGTGTAGTTTCCCGTGTCCAATCCTTTAATTGTGACAAAACCTCTTTAGTCTGCCGGGCACAATCCTTAATTCATTTCCAATACACAAGCCAATCCTTTACTCATTTCCAATACACAAGCCAATCCTTTATACAAGTGGTCTTACCTTCACTATCTGCTTCTAAGGATCTTGTCTGGAACCAGGGCAACCTCAGACTGAGGGACCTTATTTTTTTTTACCAGGAGCTTCTTCGGGAGGCCAGACTCAAAGGGTCCAACTAGAGCTCAGTTTTCTCCCCTTCAGATCCCGGTCAACTGCACCCTCTTACTCAGTCATCTGTTGCAGGTCCCTGCCAACTACAGCCAAATGTCAAAGTTTGTTTCTTAAAAGTAAATAGCAACAAAAACTCTTAAAGGTAAAACCATGGCAATCTTTAATTGATTCGTCAGACGGGAGTGGCGATCTACAATGAGCACAAATGTTGCTCAGTGCTTCTCGGGCTCCCACTCACAGAACAAAGGCCAGTTAGCACAATTATACATTTTTCTTATCAGTAAAACACTCCTACCAAGTCTGAATATGGCATGACTGAAAGATTCTGCAGCCTTTCAGAATATAAGAAAGCTGGGTCCAAATCAAGCTAATCAAATAACAAGTTATTACTTATCCCTGGAGCGTCAGCTATTTTTTGCAATCTTGGCTACTTTATGGCCTTGAAAAGAAGCACGTTATTACGCAGGCTGCCATGTTAATGTCTTTATTGAAAAGACAACCTGTCCTCCATATTGTGTTCCATATAATTTACAATTAAAATTGAATCTGATCATTCAGGCTTAATTTTGTAAGACCGAGCCATACTTTTGTTTTACTAGACCATGCTTTTGTAGAAGAACGACTCTATTTAAGATTTGACTATTAGACTTGACTATTAGCTCTTTCACCCTCCCCCCTATGATCCAATATAAGGGGGGGTTTACTGTATTACAAAACATCAGATAATTACATAATGGTACTTAAAGTCTTTCATCCCTGTAGTTGAAACCATTTGAAATGAACATCTTGTGACAATTGCTTTCATAGAGACCACATCATTATGACAACCAAGCCACAGAACAATATTATGCCAGCTGTGTAAAACCAAAATTAATACCTTCATTCAGGGGTTCCCAACCTTTTTCGTCCCGTTTACACCGGACAACTTTATTAGCACATACCAATGTTATTTCACTTATTTATGGACAACTAATGATGAACAAATACCGGTATACCAGAACCACAGTGTCAATGAGAAAAAATTTGTACAAATCTAGAATCAACAAATTTACCCCTGGGTAGGTGAAATTTACCCCAGGTTGGGAACCCTTGCCTTAATTAGTATCAATAGACACAAGAGAGCACAGAGTGGGGAAGAGTAAAAAATAGTAGGAGACAAGTAAACACAATGTAGATTCAAGAAACAAAAAGAGCATGCAAGAGAAGATACTGTAGAAAGCAACATATCGGTATGGAATAGAAGATTGTCTGGTTAACAGCAAACAATGTAGATATAAACAGCTATTTATCTGGTTGGAAAGGTATGAGTGGTATGTGAAAGGGACTGGTGTTGAGGCTATGGTTATTTAGAGAAACTATAACTGTGGTTATTTAGAGAAACTTGGTAGAAAATTGACTGCAGTAACCAGAGTATACTTACAATTTTGTAGAACAGACAACGATGATTCAACCTGGTTCGGATAACTTTTCGAACGCATTACATCTTCATTGGCTTCCTGGAATTGAAAACGAGCAAATAAAAAATATCCTCAGTTCAACTATCTCCATGCACGCACCAACCACGAAACGTAACCTCTATTAAATCTTCTTTCAATGTACATGTGCTCTGATGTGAATTGCCTTGTGGATGGAATGACACCATGTTGTGTACATAATGCATTTATCTTAAATTCCTCACAATATTTTTGACCATCTTCTCTTTCATAATAAATATGCTAATTTCAGAATGTTGTTAAAGCATGTCTGTTCTCAATGTAATTTCAAGGCCGATGAGAACTTAGGCAGGTCTTTCATAGCAAGGTTTTCCTTTGTCAACTACAACCGTCAAACAAGCCGAGAAATGTATTATCAAACTCACAGAGTATTCAAACAAATTGGATAAATTCATGCAGGTAGGCTAACATTCATAGATGTGGAGGTTGTAACATGACAGTTATTGAATCATCTCCTTTGGTGTGTGACTGAATAATAATAATAATAACTTTATTTGTTAAGCACCTTAAAAAACAACCAAAGTTGACCAAAGTGCTGTACAGAAAAAGAAAATAAGCAAGACATCATAAAACAGGCAGAACAACAGAACATACAGCTAACACGAGGCGCATAAATTACACACGAAAATCCATACAATAAATTAAAAGACATAAAACACGAGTAAGAGCCACGCAGCAAAACCAAGCAAATAAAGTAAATAAATAATTCGACCTTACTGGTCTACAAAGGCCATGGAGAATAGATATGTCGTCAGGAGTGACTTAAAAACAGCTAGAGAAGGGGCCTGTTTAACGTGC